>NC_054744.1:11969141-12036641 GCF_018143015.1 Lytechinus variegatus
TTGACATGATCACGAATCTGGGAATGAACGAGTTTTATTTTATTATTATTTCTTAATTTATTTTCCTTCCTTGTTTCGTATATTCATGGCTACAGGTTTAAGTTGGAATACGATGACCACTTTTTCCAATGGTACCAGGAATTTTCTCAAGCAAATTTCTATAGACATGCACTTTTGTCAAAATCATAAAGTTTTATAAGGAATCTAGTTACCGACTGTAAAAACACTGTATACAACCTGGTATGTGAACTGGGGTGTCACGTATTTTTTGTTTGTTCGAACAATTTATTTCATGTTTAGGTTTTTAATTATTACTTAAAAGTTGAACATTGTTTCGATTTGAAAAAAAAAATTAAACTTTCTTTGAGCTCTTAGAACACTGGGCCAAAAGAAACCAGGTTGAATAAAATTCATAACGGTTTGATGTAATTTTGATGAGTTGAAGTAAAACATTTGTTTCTTTTAATCAAATAAGCAGTACGAAATCTGACAAACAAATAGTCTTCAAATTTTGTGAATAACATATGCATGTGTCCTTATTTGTTTAGGATTCAAAATTTGTATTTATCAATTTCCACAGATATTTCAACTCAACATGGTGTATGAAATACATACCAAGATTATTTTGTTAACGTTTGCTATAAAAGTATCTATAGGTAAATATGAATCAACGGTATATAAGGAAGTGTGATCCATTACAAAGCCATTGCTTATAATATTATTTCACATTTTAAAAAATGTATTCAATTTCTCTTTTTTTATATATGATTTCATATCCAAAATACGTATCTCTGGACTGTCATCGAAAGTGAGAACATCAGAGGTTGTTTTTTAATTGTTTCGTACAATAAAGATATCAAAGCCGCCCGATATCATTATTATTGGTGGTAAATGAAACTGTTAATTCACATACACACCGAAGAAAAACATCGTTCTTTGAATATTGAGTTTGGTCCAATCAAATTATTTATCTGTACCGTCCTCTTTATCATGTTTAACTTATTCTTCCGCTGTATCAATTCATTTATTTCATTTCCAGGCAAGATAAACCAAATTTATCACAAAACACTTCAGGGTTGACCAAAACATGGACAACCGTGACCAGCTAAGTTTTTTGTTATAGACAATTTATTAAAGCCAACAAATATATGTAAATAGAAGAAAAGTGACGATGTTGCAAGCATTGATCCGACAACCATTTATGAAAATAGTGACGCAATGAATTATACCTTATTCTAAAAATCAATTTCCTGGTGCGATTTCAGGAACCAGGCCGCAGGCTTTATATTTTTACATTTGCTACGGTAAAGGTATAGTTCAATGTAATGTCCTTGAACATTCAATTTGACAATGTATTATACTGTATTTAATGATGCTAATCCTACCAGCATTAATAATTCCAATGAGCCTGACCCAAAACCCATCCTTAATTACATCTATATACATGACATTGTAAAATGTGAATAAATCGACATCCACCAATTATAGTTCGAAGCAAGAATTAGAAAGAACTGATTGTGGATCGAAAAGTTCAATGTTCGTTGTGCCAATGTATTTTCTATTCCAATTATCCAAAAGCAGTAGAAGACCGAAAGTAACTTGACCCGCAATTCATACTGCATTAATAATAACATTTTCAATACTTCTGTATGTCAAATGCATCTATTTTTTCTCGACCGTTTACAAATAAGATCTCACATTTTAAGTGTATAAGGTTATTGTAGATTGTGATCATATTATATTGCGATACAGAATGTTATTATGAAAACTCATGTTGTTGCAAATGCATGCCGTCTAATAATATCTTTATGAAATAAGTGACATTCATAAAAAATAATACTTGGTTTAAAATAATAATGAAAAAATAGGACATGAAATACTAATGTAATATTCAAATTATTTTTAGTTTAACGGATTATTTCTTCAACTTTCTTGATAAAAAAATAGTATTAAGGATTGTAGTATTAGTGAAAGTATATATAATTATCTAAAGCTATAGGAAGATAACAATACAATAGTACGTACCAACGTCCTTGTTATAAAGTTATAACCCCTTTCTCTTATGTTCTGCTCAGTCTCTTCTGAAATAATCCAAGCAAAAATGTCGTTTAAATACGTTGCATCCTGAAGACCCGAAGTTTTAAATTACTATGAACTGGTAACCAAGGAGGCAAATATTGGTAGTAATGACAAATCAGACGAAAGATTGGCAGCAATCACTGGAATTAACATGACTTTTACGTCATGTTTCCGACAGTATAAGTAGGATAGGCACGGGATAGGCAGTTCGCCATCGTCACAGAGTATAGCTACCCGGATGCCGCGGGATAATTTACGTGCGTAAGTAGAAAATGATAAATAGTGGCAGACAGGAAGCTTGGCCAGTTTTACTTTTCCTTGTTGGTATCTTTCCCCTCTGGGTTATATGCTTCCATATTGTATAGCATATAACGCAAAACTTTGTTTGCAATAATGGAATTAAATCCAGGGGCGGTGTAAGGGAAAGTTTCGATAGGGGGCGGGGCAATGACGTCACTTTGTTAAGGCCTGGTCACACCGCCCGAGCGTTGTTGGAGCGGTCGTGGAGAAGAGAGAAAAAATCATCACCGCTCGCTACCGTTCACCATTTTCGATTTCGATTGTTTTTTTGTTTTTTCCCCAAGTTTGTGAGTGAAATTCGACCCCCTACCGCTCCACAACCGCTCCACGACCGCTCCAACAACACTCGGGCGGTGTGACCAGGCCTTTATTAATTAAATATACCGAGGGAAACGACCCATACTTTTCCTTTTCTTCATCTAAATCCTTTTCTCCTCTTTTTTTCATGTCCCAACTACTTATTATAAAAATCGTGAAGCGTGTTCACCCTTCTCTGTTGTAACGCGGCACTTGAATATATTTTTGGAATGGGGGGGGGTGTGGTGGGGGTCCCGTAGGGGTCATGGCGTGTCTTGCCACTCCATCGCTAGGTGACCATCAGTCGTCGCGTCTGCTGCGCACAGGAGAAAATAATTATCAGCGAGAATTAAGCGTAGGGGGAAGTACCGATCGGGTAGACCATATGGCAGTTGTTATACGAGACAGATAAAAACGGATATCTCTATCTTGCATGACAATCTATCCCCTCTACATTTTAGTCACCCGCTCTCTTATTTCTATATCCAGGAAACAGGTGAAATATGAAATTATTTTTCTGAATATTCTGTCAAAATGTTTCCCAAATTTCGATCGTTTTAATTGAAAACGTAAAAAGTTTTGCTTGCTCGCTCATGCTCGCTCACAACTCTTTTTTATTTATAATTTTGCCACATAACCACGTCTGCTCCCTTAAACTTTTTCGCCCATTACACCTCTATCTATAGGGGAATGAAACCTTTGGAACCAATAGGCTTGTGTAGAAACAGAAAAAATCAAAGAATAAGAATAAAGAAAGTTTGAGAAAAATCGGACAAATAGTGAGAAAGTTATGAGCATTTGAATATTGCAATCACTAATGCTATGGAGATCCTCACATTGGCAATGCGACAAGGATGTGTGATGTCACTGATGAACAACTTTCCCTTTGATGGACTATAAAATACCCTCAAAATGTCTCTTTTTGCTTTTTCTCATGATGATACAAACTCTTTATCCATGATGTATTCTTAAAAAAATATGATTACATGCCCTCATGTAGAAAGAACAGTATGATATATGGATCGATGTGATAAAAGAGGCAATTCAAGTGAAATATATACTAAAGTAATGGGGAGAGTTGTTCACAAGTGACATCACACATCTTTGTCGCATTGCCAATTTGCTATCTCCATAGCATTAGTGATCACAATATTCAAATGCTCATAACTTTCTCTTTATTTGTCCGATTTTTCTCAAACTGTCGTTGATCTGTTTCTTTGATTTTTCTATTTTCACACAAGCTATCTTGTTCCAATGGTTTCATTCTCCTTTAATGTTCCCCCTTTCTCGATTCCCAATCCCTTTCTTTTTATCCCCTTTCATTCGATCTCTCTCTCCTACACACACACTTTCTCCTCGCTCAACGCTCTATCTCTTGAACTGATATAGTACAAGAAGCTTGGCAAATACATCGGTTGTCAATTTCAGCTTTGTCATACTAAAGAATCCTGCCAATTATGGTAAACTTTTCAAAGAATCTTAAAAATAAAACATTTAACCGAATTTGGTAAAGCAGTAAACGCACAGTAACGCTGCAGTTATAAGTTGCGTTTGAATATATATTTCTCAAGGGTCTATCGACGTCATGCTTGTCTGTCTGGGGAATATTTATTTCTTCCATGATAGGACCTAATCTTTACAACTTTCCCGGAATAGATATCAATTAAGGCAATGGGCTGTTTAAAAGGGAATTGAATAATTTAAGCAGTCAATTCATAATGATCCTTAAAGCTAATAATCTTTTAAAATACCTTGTAATGCTTTTTTTAATGTATGGGATTAGTAAGATCCATACTTTCTCCCTGTACCCCCCTTCACCCAGCCCCAGTGGCGTACCTAGGATTTTCCACGGGGGGGCAAATTCGTCCGCCCAAAAATTTACAATTTTACAAGAAAAAAAAAATCTTAAATCACAAAATATAGGAATTCGTACGAGAAAAAAAAAATTGAAAAGCAAAAAAAGGTCTTCAAACTCGTCAGGGGGGGGGGGCAGGAATACGTTCTTTGCATGGTTTGTGACACTCGTCAGGGGGCAAAATGCCCCCCCCCCCGCCCCATAGGTACACTAGTTCCCAGCCCCATTCCCGTCATTGCATCAAGGCCAATCCTCCAAACAACCCACCTCCATGCTTTCTCTCTATAATTACGCATGGCCGAGAAAAACTTATGCTGCAAACTAACTATTCGACTGATCTCTGAAAAGCAAGTATTTCGCTTCCCAATAAAGCAGCAGGAAATAGGCCAACGGAGAGTGGCTGAATGCTGGTCATGCCGGGGAAGGAAAAGAAGAAAAACCCTTTATTGTTGTCATTTATGGATTCCGCTAAAATGATGATAATTTTTGATAATTATGTTTCTCAAACTTCTCTCAATTGTTATTCGTCGCTACATTTCACAGTCCTGGGTGGCGGATTAATGTTTGAAGGGGTGGGGCGAAGCAGAAAAGGAGCACATCACACTTTTTTCAAGTGGGGATCGAGCCTCACGTTTTGGCTCCAAAAAAAGGTTTAATATTCTACTGCTTTCTGGGAAAACGAAATTGTTTCTCAACGATCCCTGGAATAGGTTGAAATTGAGCTTGATTTTGTGAACTTTTTTCTCGGCCATGCATTCGTCATTCATTTTTTACAAATAAGGTCTCATAGAAAGAAGATAAGAAGATTATTTAAGTTATGAACTTTGTTTAAAGAATATTTTGCAGTGGGCAAGGAAAACTCACTCAAAATCGTACTTTACTCGTTCAAATGAAATTTAGTAGCGCCACTTTCCATTATTCTCACTCAGTCATGCGTGCATTACAATATTAACGCTGAAATTGCACTCAAATGAAAGAAAAGCATATCTTTCCATTTACTTTCACCTTATGAAACAGATTTATGACTTAGCAAAAAAACTACAGAGTGATTACGATTTCGTTTTTTTTTTCTGGGACGCAAATGCATGTATATCACCAAGAGCTGGACATACAAAAATCCAGCGTCCGTCCAGGAATGATCTTATGTAACCACATGTAAGGAACGAACCGGGTAAGAAACACTGATCTGTAGGCTATAGTATACAGATCAGTGGTAAGAAACCAACCACGGGTTTTTCATCAAGATGCAGTCTAGCTAACTCTGCGGACTTTTCTTAATTTCTTTCCTCCACTTGCATACGTATACTCGAAGACACCGTAAGCTTATATGAGATTTTCTTGAATCTCTAAAATAAAGTAAAAAGCCGATATTTGAAGGCTGTTACTTGTGATAGGGAAGGGAGAATACACACTTTTGCCAAGTAGGCCTACAGTTGTATTGCATTAATAATGCAGGTAAGAAAACAATATGAATGATAATTACGTGTTGTATTATATGAAACGGTGTTCATGATGTTGTCAAAATTATGTGTGTGGTCCCACCTTATCTAATTTGAGTGGGCAGTGTTTTTAAGATTGATCCTATAGGCTATGTTTCGCAGTAAAGTAGCCAGGGTTTTTCGTGTAATAAAGGCATAACGGGCCTTATCCTGAAATGAGTCACTTCTCTTCTCATGTGTGTCAGTATGTGTGCGTTCATTCATTTGTTTATTCCAAATTCTCATTAAAAAAACATATTAATCAAAGAATACACTATATTACACCACTCTAGCCTAGGCGACACCGCAATACTTACCCGTGTTAAGAAACTGGGACTCCACTCACGCGCATTTGGGCCGCCCTAGCTTAGAACTAAGCTTTCTTTCCGTAAAAAAAAATTATTCTTATGATTAAATAAATATTAATTAATACATGAATACTGTTAAATCGGTACTCACCGGTTCTCTTCTTGAATTTTCTGCCAATTTCCCACGCTGCTGGCTGCAATTCCGCGGTAAATTTCGTCGCCATAGAGAGCTGTTCATGCAACGTTATTTATAAATGGAGCGCCCTTTACGAGAGTTGTTAATGCCGCGGAGAAATCGTTAGGCATTTTGGCCTGTGTTCAAGGCGTAGCTGTTCTATTTTTTTTTATAAAATTATGTGTGAGATCGAAATCTCAGCGAGTAAACACTCTTCCAATATGGAAGAGTGTATACTCGCTGTGATATGATCCCGATAGGGAGGCGCAACACCCCCACCCACATGGGCGCAAACCCCAGGGCCGGGGGACATGTCCCCTCACCCAAAATAGTAGGGGGCACATTATGAAATGTCCCCCTACTATTTTTGGTCATGTCGTTCAAATTCGAAATGTATTTTGGAAGAGACGATCTTACTTTTGGCATGCCCCCTTTTTTTTGCTTGTTTGCTTGTCAAATTTCTTTTGGTCAAGATGACCTTCTTTAGAGGGTGATAAACCTTCTTTTTTTGTTTGTTTTTTGCTTGTCAAATTTTCCAGCCCCTGGTCCCCCTACCTTTGGGGAGAGATTTCCGCCCTTGCAAGTAGACATATACTCTTGATATTGTTTGCGAATCTGCACGGGCGTCGATCGAGGGCTGGGGATGAGGAAAAGCGGTGAGACGAGAAAAAAAATAGAACTTAGAAGGGGAAAGGCGACAGAAAAAAAGTGAACGAAAGAAAAATTAATGGAAAATAAAAGGGAAGAGTAAATAGGGAGAAATGTGATGGGTAAAATAAATTATGGGAAAAGAGGACAGAAAAAAAGTGAACGAAAGAAAAATTAATGGAAAATAAAAGGGAGGAGAAAATAGGAGAAATGTGATGGGTAAACAAAATTATGGGGAAAGATTCTGGACGCACTATTCATGTTTTATCATGAAAAGGATAAGTTATTTATCCGCGAGCAGACACTTTTTGATATTGTGATCTGAAACTGGATAATGATTTAAATAGAGAACAATCTGCGTATCTGAATTAACGTGTGTTTTAGATTTCGACCTAGAATTTGGGTATTCTAAGTAACTTTCTTATCATGAAAATCAATAAAGAGAGCGCAAAGCGCGAGCTAAAAATATATGATATAACAAAGGGTGAATTTAAGCTCTGTAATGCAAACACTTTGTGGGAAAATTGTGAATTGTGATGGATCACAGTTAAAAAAGAGCTGATGTATTTTATTTTTATTACTTTGAGTTTTTACATAGGACCGGAACATGCTACGAGGGCATTATGTCATCATATGAAATTGATGACCATCTTCCTATTTCTCTCGCATGGGAGCGCGAAATGTGTTAATTTTATGGCCTGAAAACTGGACATTTAAAGCACTTTGTAATTATGCATAAGAGGCATTATATATCTATCAATGCGAGCAGAAATCGCGAGTCGAAGTTTTTGATAAACTGTCATCAAATTAGTTTGATTTAGAATTAATATTGGGATATACATAACCGACTAATCCAAATGCTATAGCGTGCGGCGCTAGCTGATACGTTTTAACAATCTGACCTGAATAGGGAACTTTTTGAGAACTTTATGGAATACAGGAAAATAATACGTACCTGAAAATTCAAATTTTGCGAGCGCGCAGCGCAAGCAGAAAATGATAATGTTCAGATGATATCACAGACATTTTTACAGAGCACTTTTTAAAAATCAATTTGTAAATGAAACAAAATAATGAAAGTTCAATTTCCCAGCTGAAATATGTTTTGTATAATGACTTCAAAGTTTGATTTTTCAAGCTCCATATTGAGCAAGATATGCAAATACCCTAAAAGACAATAAGGCGCGAAGCGCGAGCGAAAATTTTTTATCCTAACAAATAGATTTAAAAAAAAATTATTTTCAGAGTCTTCCCCTAATGTTATTTCATTTAATCATGTTCCTCCTCTTATGTTTGCCTTTCTTCTTTTTTCCTCTCTTTTCCCTTCCTTTTCTTTTTTCCTTTCTTTTTTTTTTCTTTTTTTGCTCCGCCAATAGGGGGGCCCGGGCCCCTCGGCCCCCCTGGATCCGCCTATGTTAGCGGTTGTAGGTATAAATCGCGCTCTAACGCTCTAAAACTGTGTTCTCTATCAAAAAGCTGTCTTTCATATTCATTTTGTTCGCAAAAGAATATAAAGTTAATTTCAATCATTGTATATAGTTATCCTGTTTATGATAAAAATACTTAGAAATTGGGTTAGGTTAGGGTTATCAAATTATCAGGGCAGAAAATATATATTTTTTTCTCATTTTGCGCGTCGAGCTGGCACTATTTGATCTGTGTTATTATGTTTTTGATGACATTCATTGTATTCACAACAATAATTATTAAACATTGCGCACGCGCCGTGCGCCGCATGAATTATGTAGATCAGGTGAATAACTTACCGCTACACATGAGCAGTTGCTCTATATATTCTATGTAATATAATATATAGAGCAACTGCCCATTTTTAATGGTCCATAATATACCCACTTTCTTCTTTTTTTGGAACGAGTATGAATTTATCTACTGATATACTGAATGTACAATAAAAGTCATTATCATGTATTTCTTGGCATTTCATTTACTTTTTTTACCATAATTATATCACACAGCTGTTCGCATAGGCCTACGCCGTCACAAATAACAAAACAAAATCTCACTTTTTTTCTTTTTTGGTGGGGGATAGATTTTCCATACGCATACGTACAATTTTTCAAATTATTTTTTTCTGCTATTTTCATAATAAACTTTAAATGATTTCGCCTTTGCACTATTATTTTTTTAAAGACAAAATTACATCATCATCATATCATCGTCACCAACTTCATTCTCATCTTTATCACCACTACCACCATCATTATTATCATCATCATCATCATCATCACCGCCACCATCACCACCACTATCATCTTCACCAAGATAAATCCTGCTTTTTTTCCTTCCTATTTTCCTCTTTTTAGAGGGCACACCACCACGCCCCCTTACTGGATATCCGCCTCTAACGTTTGTTGTTGTATATAAGTTGGCGGATGCCTCATGAAATGAAATGATATAAAATAAGGAAAGGGAAACTAATTAGAAAAAGGACTGAGGAGAAGAAAAAAGAAAGCCAAACAAACAAGAAAAAACAATATCAAAATTTTGTTGTAAAGTCTTCTACGTCAGTTTAATAATTATGTTTTCAATGAAATGAGAACATAAAAAAATGAAACAAGTAAGATGGGCTATACATCGTAGCAAAGAAATAGAGGGAAGCTCCGAGACAATAAAAAGGGTGAGAAAAAGAAAAGACTTTGAAATACTCACAACACGAGCATAATAAAAAAAATTGGAATAAGCAAGGACAAGTAGCTGAGGGACACCCCCCCCCCCTCTCTCTCTAGTTATTTATGTATCAAACTCGCATACACAAGAATTTCTTACTAATCAAAATATTGCGAGCAAAAAGCACGAGCTGACATTTTTTTAAATATTCAAAACTGATAGAGAGACACATTTTAAACAATTCATGAATCATAATAATTATACAACTAGCTTACCAATCGAATCATTCGATTGCGACAAATGATCTGAGAATTAATGCTTTTAGGAATTCATTAAATTAAAGCAAAGTATCTCAACATTAAAATAATTAAGGCGGGCGCAAGGTATCAGCTACTACACCGATAATTTTTTTTTTGACATTTGAAGTATTTTCGGTAATCATGAAAAAGATCGGATATTTCATGAAAGCTCAAATCCCGAAGAGCGGAATATTTTTATTAATTGACTTTTTAAAAAAATGTTCTAAGCCCCATTTAATATTTGATTATAAGTCGATGCATTAAAAGCTGAAAAAATAAAGTATTTTGTGTTCCTCTATCATAATTGTCTTTCTCTTTAACCCTGGTTCTTTTTTTCTGGGGGGAAGCATTTTGGTTAAAAAAAGAGAAAAAAGATAATTGCTGGCTTGTGGACGCCCGGTGTGGACGGTGGTAGGGACACCCCCCCCCCCGTAGTTACGCCAATATGGGACCAAATGATCCTAAATGTCCGAGGCGAAACTTGTGCAATCAAACGTTATTTCTGAATAAATTAAAGCTTGCGCTGTTCAACTTCAATCTCTTTCAGCTAAATTTGCGATGAACGCTGCGTTATGAAATATATAATTATCAACATCTGGCGAAAAGAATAACCGACCGATCACCTGACGAGAACGCGTATACGTGATCTGCATATCAGGTCCGATCGAGAGTCAGAAGTGAAGGACAACTGCCAAGAAAATCAGGAAAAAGTCGTCAAAATGTAAGTTCCCCTTCATTTCTTTCAATTTTTTGTTACTTACTGAAGCATTAATGTATCATTAAAGCAAAATTTCAACAAAAGCCTCAAATTTAGCTAGTACTTTTGTTGAAATTACAATAAATTTAGATCCACATAAATCTCTAACCCAATTTTAGCACTGATGTCGCCTATGAGGTCCATACATGTAATGTTTGGACCTCATTGGTACTAGGAGTGTATTACACATACAAAATTATAGGCCTACCGTACATTTATGATTTAACAAGAGAATAAATGAGAATATGAGGGAGCCAGCATAGGCCAATGGCCTTTCAAAGCGGGCACCCGAGAGTGACCGTAATATAATCATAGAAGAGAGAGATAGATAGTTCGTTGTGTACAAAGTCAAAAGGAGATGAAAGAAGTAACCGCCGCTAACGAAATGAACGGCAATGAATGGAGTGGTGACTTAGTCCTAGACAAAACCAGGCAGGATAATGCCGGCATAACGTTAGTTACAACTCACTCAAGCCACTCAGGCGTCATACACAGGAAAGTGCAAGGCACAACACCCCTGAAACTTCCATGGAATTTTTTTTTAATGTCTTTGTTACATTATTATTATCTCTCTCTTCTCAATCTCGGTTGTGTTTTTTCTACTACTTTTTTTTCAGCTCCCTTCCTGCATTGCGCACTTGGACTAGTTCTATTTCTCTTCCATATTTCCTATCCCTATCCTTTTCCTTGCATTTTCTATCCCCACCCTTCATTTAAATAAATATTGTTTCCCCCCTTTTTTATTTTTCTCAGCATCAAGTGGAAATTCTCCAGGATGATCAGCCTTTGAATCCATACACTGAAATCCAAATTCTGCATGACCATACAGACCTCATCAAATTCCTTTTGCCCATCAGTGAAAACAAGTAAGTAAATAATTCATCAAGCAATCTTTTACTATGATCAAGATTCTGAGAAATTTGATCATGACCAAAGGTTCAGATGTCATAATGCAAATACTTTTTGTTTCACATTTTGAAATGGTATCACTTTTTTGTGATATACTCATGCAACATGTATTTTCAGATGCAACGGTATATCCTCTAGACTACAGCAAGGAGAATGTACATCATTGTCTTGTGGGAAGCAGGGAATTTTGATCTCTTCATCCCCCCCCCAAAAGGGAATAATGATTATATGATTGGTGTAAATCAAACCTTCCCCTAAACTCAGTTGATTTTAATCAACTTTGAGAAGTAGGATTTTGATAATTAGAATTGTCACTGTTGCCATGTTCATTTTTGTAATTACATTCTATATTATCATTTGTTCTTTGTGTGATTATTGATTGTCTATCTCAATACAATATATATTAATTTTTATCTTGCGTCACGTTTTGTGATTTTTTTTTGGGGGGGCGACCTTTTTCTAGATTTAATTAATTAGAAAATCAATATTCTAATTATGGCAGAATAATGATATTTGCATTTACTGCATAATTGCTTGCCAAAGTAGCCATTATGATGAAAGAAATAGCCCCCAAAATTCCGCAATTGCCCAAAGTGGAAAAACAAGATAGCCCCTAAAAATGGAAATTATTTCCGACCCTATTTAAGTAAATTCCTAGTGGATTGATTTTTTAATTGACTAATTTATTCATTCATTGATTCAAACACACTTTAAAAACCCATTTACTCAATTGACTGGGTTTCATTGTGGCTTTGTAAAACAATTGTTTTTAAGAATAAAATGATTCACATCTCAAAGAATATTGAATCCACAATGAGTGCTTATTTGATCATTATATATCAGAAATCACACTCAAATTCCAGTATCACTTTAAACTAAATCACAAATTTGGATTTTGGTTTTAAACTTGATTTTCAGATTCCTGTCTGCCTCAGATGATAATACTGGTATCATTTGGGATGTAACCACAAGCTTGAAGCTATGCACCTTAGTGGGCCACACCCGACCCATCTCCTGCGCCTCTCTCCTAAGACCACCGGTAGATGAAGGGTCTAGAGAGGTGGAGATGTCCCACTATCTCCTCTTGACGGGTTCCTCCGATCGTTCAATACGGGTTTGGAGCACCGAGAATGGGGCCTGTCTTCAGATTATCACAGAACACAATGCTACCACAAAGGTAAAGTTCATGTGAAAATTCTTTAAAAAATGTTCAAATTTTCATTTTAGAATCCAGTCTTTATCACAAGATTTGACAAACGGGGAATTGATTTTTAGATATCTATTTGTTAAAATGGATATTGAAAAATGCCTCTTCCACTTTAAATTTTATCACCAGACAACTTTAAACTTCTATTCAGTCATATTTTAGTAAAGAAGACACTCGCCTTCATAATTACATTTGCCGTCTTCTTTTTTTTCCTCTATAAATTTAAAAGTATAGATATTTGTGGGGGTTTTTTAATAAGAATAATTTTCAAACCTTTCTCTGTACAATTAACCCATGGGAGTACTACCACCATATAGAGGAATATGTAAGGTATATGAACTGACTAGATTATGAAGAGCAAAGGAAATTTGACTTGACTTGTATTTTTAGACTGCATCTTCTTTACAAGTAGATCACAAATATGCTTTAGAAGGAAGCAAATGCAAAAGGGCAATGTCACTAAATAAGTCTGTTCCCCTGAAATAATTTGTTTTGGCAGATTTTGCCTTCCTAGTTCATATGGGTCAAACACTTTCAAATTCCATGGCTTAACTTCGGTCACAAAGTAAACAAAAATAGAAAAATGGGGGCTTAACATACAAAATGTGACCTGCCGCCCCAAAATGAATATTGAGATTTTTATTGAGCTTGAAAATTCATTTCCTAAGCTATAAAATGATATATGATATGTTGTTAAAATTGACCAACATTAACCATTTCAAGTGCTTGATTGAATGTAGAGGAAATTCAGCAAGAGCGTAGAAAATAAGAAGAAAACAAGTTTGGGGTTCACTCAAGCATGATAATGCATACTGTGTAATCTCAATGAAACTTCCAAGCAGTCCGAGAAAGTAGTGCCCAAGAAACTCTTGTATCTTTTCGTTTATTCAATTTCACGACTTCAAATTTTCACAGTATGAAGAAAAATAATTGCTCTTTCATTTAGCTATTTTTTTTAATTTTTGGTTTTTGGAGACTGAATTACTATTTTGGCTATTTGCAGAGAACCTTACCTGGCAACTTATTGGTGGTTTTGGGGTGGTAGGTCACAAATAGTAATTAATATTGCCCACCAAATTCTCACTGCTGAACTCAACTCAGGTGAGATAAATAGGATTAATTCCTTGAATGAACCACGTACTACAAATAGCAGCTTGTTTAGCAGACAGAGTGATATACGGTTCGACTCCAAATAGGCAAGTAGATATGTAGTGCTATATAGATGCCACAATATGATATTTGTATTTTTCTTGACTGCAGGCCATTCTGAGCTTTCCTAACAATGGTTTGTTCTGTACCGGTGGCCAAGATCTCTTTCTCTGGAATTCTGATGGTCGTTTGTTACATAGCATCAACCAAGAAGCTGAAGGTACTCTTATTCTTTATGATATGATAACAAATGTCTAATCATGATGACACATTTGACTTTCATCAATATATGTACAGTATTATTTACACTTTACATTGTAAGAAACGACAACTAATTCTATGACGACCTATGTTTTGGGGTTTTTAATCCTGAATAATATATTTTGTAATCATTTGACTTAACTTGGATTCTTGCATTAGATGCTTCTCTACTGAACTTTTGCACAGATGAAGATGATTCAGTCCTTTGATTTTAGATGATAGTTAGAGACCTTGGAAATAATTGAATTTAGATGTCAGCAAAATTGAAGAGTTTTTTGAGAGTTATGTTAACATGGTCTCTCAAAGATTAATGTACTTTTAGTAATTTAAAGAAAATCCTCTCACTAGAGATGCTTTATCTTGTCTGACATGTCATCATATTTAGTGTAAGCTTATATATAGCACACATAAAAAAGATCCAATCATTCACAAGTCAGACAAGCTCAAAAGATACAAAGATTGTTTCTCAGAAATATGATATGCAATATGCTTGATTACAGTTTGTTTTATGAAAGACTTGAATTCTATCATTATAATCACTGATTGATGCTGTACTTGGATTGGATTGAAAGCAAAAGATTTCCATTTAACATATAAAGATTGTAAACTTTGTATTCATTCCTTTGTTCAGATAAGAGTGCTTGCCCTCTTGCCGACATCAAACACATGCTTGCTGTATGTGATGATAGGTTTGTTGTTGCTGCTGGTTCTGCTCTGGAGGTGTATGGGATAGAGGAACAGATAGGTCAGCTAGGAGCTACGTCATTCCAGATGAAACGAGTCAAAAAGCTTGTACCTCAGCACAGGGAGGCTGTTATGTGTCTTACTAGAATATCAGGTAGAGGATCTTTATGTTATTGCTTTATATTGAGAGATTGGGAGACAAAGTGGTTTATTTGTCCATTATATTTCACATCACTTTTTTCCCTTTTTTCTCTTAGTCAATTATCAATTTTCTTGTTGGTAAGAAAAATTGTTTGACATTCATTTTTTTTTTAGGTTTTAGGTTTTATTTCCACAAATCCGTTATGTTACAAAAGTTTGATAACTTACATAACTAAGCTGAGCAACCATTACACTCGTAGACTATATAAGTATAAATAGCAAGCATTCTTAATCAATACATTTAATACATGTTTAAGTTCATTAAACGGAAAAGTGGAGGAAACCTTAGAAGCAGAATGCTTGTAGATAAGGTAAGATTTCAGAGTCTCGAGTTCAAAATATTTTTTTTTATTTAGAAGAAGAAATAGAGTAAAAGAGAGAGAGGGAGAAAGAGAAAAAATTTACACTGGTTGTTGTAATGTTAAAGTTGTTCTATTAAAAGGCTCCTGGAAATATATACGTTCGTTTGCTGTGACAGAAGGAAAAATTAGTCACTTATGACAATTATAAAAGAGGACATTAATAATGATGGGGATGATATTGATTTGTGGGGAAAAATAATGCTGACGAAGTGTTAATGATGTTGTTTAATAAACTTGTTACAAGCCCTAGATGGTTTACTTTGTAATTTTTTGTGTAGATTCATACTTTGCATCGGCATCCCTAGACGGTACAGTTAAGGTTTGGAATTCACATACCCTAACCACATCAAGACAACTCAATCATATCAGTGAATATGAGAAGAATGGGTTCCCATGGTGCGTTCAACATATGATACCACTTGATATGGTAAGAGAACCCTCTATTGTTTTTTTTATCATTTATTTAAATGGATATTATTAAATGATGGGAATATTCACATGGAATCGAATACTATGGCACTTGTACACTTAAAGTTAAATGACATATTTTGATGATTTCATGTACCTAATCAGTAAAGATAAAAATGACAACTTTGAATTCTAGTTTGATGGACTTTTTGAGTACCTGAGTCCTGCCGGTACTCTAAAATCTTGTGTATATGTAGTTTGAATTCAATTTGTTGGTAAGTCTATAGTTGTTTTGAAGTACTTTTTATTAATTTGCATCATTTTGACCTTACATATTTCTTTTCTATGTATAATATTTGCACAATATTGGGTAAATTGTACTGTATATGTTTCAAACATTGTATGTATGAGGTGTGCCTCTTTAGATAGAATAAGTTGTAACTCTCTATTCATAATCAAGCTTATAATAGACTAATGATTTATAATCTAATCAATAAAATTTTATCAATCCTCAGATTGATTTCACTTTTTAAAATATTTTTCCTTGTAACAAAGTAATGTCAAGGAATGCTCTTGATGCTATTGTAGAAAGTGTTTTGATACAAACTGAAAATTTAATTTAATTTGGCATCGCCTGCAGTTGTTAGAAGAAAAAGCAAGAAATTATCTTACAGGCTCCTTGAACACCATCTTCAATGGGAGTACATACCACTTTTATTATAGATGTTCTGTAATTGACTTGTTTCTACTGCAGAAACACCTGTGTATTACAATTGGATCTGGTCTGGCGATATTTGATGTAGTAACTGGTGATTGTTTATGGAAGAAGGCTCATGCTCATTTCTCAAAGATCACATTCATCAGTGTCATCAACAATGGGTAAGTCATGAATAATGAATGATTTTATAATAATATAGGGTATTTATAGTGTGCACATATCATGGATTCATTTTTCATTTTCATATCCACCTTGTCAGGTGCTCAAGGCGCTCCTATATTACCCGGCTAAGCTAGGCGTTCATAGCACACACAGCTTTTTAAGGAATTACTTCCTACCGGTACCCATTTGCCTCACCTGGGTTGAATGCAGCACATTGTGGATCAGTTTCTTGCTGAAGGAAATTATGCCATGGCTGGGATTCGAACCCACGACCCTCTGTTTCAAAGTCCGGACACTAATCCACTGGGCCACAACGCTCCACATTATGTAAGGTGCTCAATGCTGGTGTTGGTGTTAGGGCAATATATGCACCAATGTCTTATTAGCACCTTCATATAAACACCCATATAATATAAGCACCTATGTAGGACAATGTAAACATAATATAAAGGCAGTATAAGCACCAGCTACAACACCCAACTAGAACCAAGTCAGGTGTCAGGATTGTTGTTTAGCTGCCAATAATGCAATTTTGCATTATAAAGTATAACAAATCCAAGTCATTGTTGAGTCAGTTCATTGGCCCAATTTATTCTCAATTATTTTATTCCATCCTTTTTTAAAAATAGTCCATGAAATTCTTATTCAAAGCCAATCATTTTATATGAGGTATTGCATGTTTATGGATAGTATTGATGTGTCATTGATCCTGATCTTCAGGTAATTTATCTGAAAATAAATCAAAGAACTTCTGCTCATCAAAAACTTTTATTGAATGCGTTATTACTATCTAATAGTCCAGGATAGAAGAGGCATAACCTTGTTTTTTATATATACAATATTTTTTGATGGTTTCTTGTCAATTCGAGGGTGCTGATTACGAATCTGAATGATGCCACTCGTGTAACCTTGAGCATTTTCCGCAAATTGGCAAAATCCAATATGGCCGCCAAAATATGCAAATTACCCATGAAAATCATAAAATTGTCCGCACATTGGCTGTGAAATGCATGAAATTGTGTGGCAGGAGTGAAATACAATCTTAAAACATAATTTTTAATAAAATATTTATTTTCCCGATATTCAAAATGGCCGCCATAGGCCATTGTATACACTATCATGTACAATATGAATAGGGAAAACTAATTTTCACAAAAATGAGCACTAAACTGCAAAAAACGCGATGTATGAACGAAGTAATATACGTAAATCACCATTTCTAACGAGATACATAATTTGTAATGTCATATATGGGAAAATTGCAGTATTTTGATATCTAAAATAGCCGCCATTGGCCCAAACAATATTGCGTACAATTGCAATGGGAGCCAAAAAATTCTCAAGAGTGGTCACTAAAATGCTTATTATGAAGATTAAACAATTGGAATACTGACTATAAACATAATTATTAACGAAATATATTATCAATATGCTATGTATGTGGTAAATGTTGTATTCTGATATTCAAAATGGCTGCCAAATGCCCTAAAAGTATTATACACAATGAGAAATAGGAGAAAAGAAATCACAAGATTGAGCGCTAAAATGCATATATATGTGATAAATTAACTTGATACTGTCTAAAAACGTATTTTCTAACGAAATATATCATTCAGGTTTCAAGTTTGTGTTAAATACTGTATTTCGACTTTCAAAATGGCCGCCATCGACATTAACCGTATTATGTACAATGCAAAGTGGGAAACCAATATTGAGAGGAGTGAGCACCATAAATGCACGTAATAGTGATCTATGAGTAAAATAGTGTCTGAAAGCATCATTTCTATTAAGATATATCATTTATTCTGCCAGTTAGATGATAAATACGGTTATTTTAAAGTCAAAATGGCCGCTACAGTCCCTTACGGTATTATACACAATATGAATGGGAACAAATCATTTGAACAGAATTTGGCTTTGCTTGGTCAAATGGTGATGTATGAGTGGAATATTGTCTGAAAACATGATTTATAACAAAATATATAATATCTTATGTAATTTAGGTGATAAATACTGTATTTCAACATTCAAAATGGCTGTCATATGCCCTTTTTGTGAACATCATTTGTCTCCACCCAAATTGTATATATACGATAAGTGCCTTTGGTGGCCATTTTCAATTAAAAAATGCAGCATTTTATCACCTTAATTACACAACATTATGATATATCTTGTTAGAAACTATGGTTTTAGACAAAAGTTCACCTTTACATCACAATTCACAATTATATGCAGTATTTAGAGTCAAGCAAAGCCAAATTCTGTCAAAATTATATGTCCCATGTTACAATGTACACAATACTTTTAGGACCTATGGCAGACATTTTGGATTTCAAAGTGCAGCATTTATTACCTCCACCATGTCCACGACCCATATGTGATGTTTTCAGTTAGAAATAATGTTTAAGACAATACCTTTACCCGTACATCACAGTTATATGCATTTTATGATCCTCACTCTTGTGAAAATTAGTTTCTCTATTGGCATTGTACATGATTAATGTAGGGGCTATGGCGGCCATCTTGAATTTCAAAATACAGCATTTACCACATAAATGGCATATTAACAATTATGTTTTTAGTCAGTATTCCACTCGTTTATCTTCATAATCTGCATTTTAATGCTCAATCATGTCATTTTTTTTGGCCCTGGCCATTGCCATTGTACATAATACTCTTTGGGCCAGTGGCGGTTATTTTAGATATCAAAATACAGCAATGTGCCAATATTTGACATAATGAATAAAATATCTCATTAGTAATGATGATTTGCATATATTACTTCGTTCATACATCGCGATTTTTTGCAGTTTAGTGCTCATTTTTGTGAAAACTAGTTTTCCCTATTCATATTGTACATGATAGTGTATACAATGGCCTATGGCGGCCATTTTGAATATCGGGAAAATGAATATTTTGTCAAAAATTATGTTTTAAGATTGTATTACACTCCTGCCACACAATTTCATGCATTTCACAGCCATTGTGAGGACAATTTTATGAGTTTATAGGTAATTTGCATATTTTGGCGGCCATATTGGATTTTGCCAATTTGCGGAAAATGCTCAAGGTAACACGAGTGGCATCATTCAGATTCGTAATCAGCACCCTCGAATTGACAAGAAACCATAAAAAAAATTGTATATATAAAAAAACAAGGTTTGGTCAATTTTCTATGGGGCCTATCCTGGACTATAACTTGATATCAAGGTAGATTAGCCTTTATGATGTGATGAATAGATTCATTGGTGAATGTATTCCATGAGAAAATCCCTATAAGTATATCATGTGAAATCAATTGTTATCACTCTATAGGAGATTTCTTGCCACTTGTTCAGAGGATGGTACCATTCGACTATGGGGGGTAGATCCAAGAATACGTGGAGGGAGTGAGGATGGAAATATTGCAGCCAAGGATTTCACAATGCATAAATTCACAGACATTGTACAAGCAAGGTGAGGAATCTTGTCATTGCATTAGTTTGTCCTTCATCTTCGATAGATTTTGAATCCACCATTCAGATTTTTTTCTTGGGGGTACACACCTTCATGTTTCCAGGAAATTGCCTCAAAGTTGTATTTAGAAATGAAACTCAGTGTAAGGATGTCTTTCAGCCCATCAATTTCACTGGCCAATGTATCCATGTCTTTGAAAGAGTAAAACTAAATGGTTTGCTTGGCTAACAAATATGGATAGAACCTCTTTCATTCATTTCTTTTAACTCTGCTAAGCCAAATTCAAGTCAGAATACTTTTGTGCAGCTCAGGATGAATCATACGTCAATAAAAATCTGGGTCCAGTCTCTTGACAGTTGTCAGCACTGAAAAGTTGTTGTTAAATCCAACAGTTAACATAGTAAAACTTTATAGGCACCTGTACTTCTCGGGCAATTTAAACTAAGGAAAGTTATTTCATGTACGAAAATGTTGATGAAATGCAGAGATGCCTTGAATTTAATTTTAAAGGAATTCAACCTAAACACTGTAAAAATGAAGTACTAATTTAGCACTTATATAGTGACTGCACTACATTTGCTGATTTTCTAGTTCAAATTTGCATTAGAAAATCAGCACTCGTAGTTCAGTCACTAAACAAGCACTGTAAGTGCTGAATTAGCACTTCATTTTTTACAGTGTATATGAATCGTCTGCCACATGTGGTTGAATGTTGTTATCAAAGCAAGAATCCAGTAACTACTCATAATTCTGACTTGGATATTAAATGGATATTGGCACAGATTCCATCAATTGTAATAAACTTTGTCCATCTCTTTCTGTCAAATTGAAGTCATCAGAGGAATCCTAAAGAGGTTCGAAGGTTGTTTAGAAGAGAGGAATCTAGGCCTCCTATCCTGTGCTTACAAGGGGAATGCGTTGCCCACTCCGGTGCTGTTCAGATGATACTAGACTTTAGACTTGATGGTATGGCATCGTGTGGTGTAGATGGACTGGTCATTTTATGGAAGGTAAGACATAGTTCTGGTGCAAGTAATAGTTCTGCATATTTGGTCAAGTATAAAGCTGCGAGTGAATATCGATGGTTAGAGAATGTGCTCTAGGGCTGTTGATTTGAAGTATTTGTTACGCCAAGGTTCTCTTTCTAATTTCGGGGAGGGCACCGGCACCCAAAAAGAATAAATTAAGTATGGATCTAACGAGGCCAACTGTTGCAAATTAAAATCAATGCATGTGGGAACCAGTCCAAAGGCTTCAGGGGCTTTTGTGTTGTTTCTGGTTCCACTCTCCTTTAAAGTCGTGAGCATTACAGCTTAATCCCTGTTCACTTGCCCATCCAAACTCAGCAATATCTATGGTGTCCTCTACAAACGAGACTGCCATATCTGTTACCGCAGAGGACACTTTGCAGTTTCAAACGTGCAGGTCACATCATATCATGATCGAATTCATGGAAATTGCTTGCTCCTGCTGGGGTGAGAAGCAGGTATTATTGCAACCAGTATTCATAAAAAAACACCAAAGACACTGTCAAATTGAAGAAAACAACAAAATTCAACATGTCAATCCCTTTTCCATGATTTCATTTCATTGATGTAAGGTTTAAAGTTCGAATGTCACTATTGTGGAAAAGCCAAATGAAAGAAGCTCTGTATTTCTTTTGCTGTTACTGAAGAAATAAATGAAAACAATTTGTTCTCCTCAGGATGGTGAATTAGAGAATGCAAAGAGGAGTGATCTTATCAGGGAGATGCTTCAAGCCAAAAATGGACTCTTCTGAAGAAGCCATCATGGAAGCATCAAAAGGACTACCAAAAGATAAATGGAGGTCTATACTATGCCAACGAACCAGTCAAGATAATGATAATGATAGTTACATTAATATAGCGCTTAATTTTTTGTGCTCCTAAGCGCTTTACATTGTGATTATTACTACACGGTCATTGGATCCTTGCATGCCTGCACACAATGTATCTACTTACTCCACTCCCTGGGGAGTAACAAGAGTTCCAAGGCCCAATTGCTAGACATATTGCATAGGCTTTCACTTCCTACCTGGTACTTCTGTAACACCTGGGTGGAGAGCGGCAAAGTGTGGATTGACACCTTGCCAAAGGACACAAGGCTGCGTTGGGACTCAAATACACAACCTTTTAATCAAAAGGTGAGAATCCAAACCACTTCATCAAGACCGTTCCTAGATGCAGCCAAGCTCCAATATCTGTCGGAATGCTGGAAGCTGTGCTGAGACAAAAGGTAGGCCAATATTGTCTCCATGGGATATTGTAAATAGTGTCATTTGATTGAGCGCTCCTTTGGTCTTTATGTTCATTTGATCAATTGAACAACTGTTAGTTGGATCAACCAATTAAGTGCTACAGTATTGCCATTGTATATGACATAGTATTATTCATTATTGATGCAGGAATTTGTTCTGGACTGGTGCCAGTGTATGAACCATTTGTCTAAAATCTATGTTCTATCTTTATTAATTCAGTCAATGCAAGCATCTTTCATATACTCTCCATTACCCCTATCTTTTTCTCCTCTTTCTTCTCCATTGTCCCCAATTTTCTTTTGTAATAATTGCTTCTTTATGATTATTTTCTTCTCTTCTTTTTTCTTGAGGTTCAAGTTTGTATATGATTTATTGCAAGGGGAAAGGGAGAGAGAGAGAGGGGGGACAGCCAGCTACACAAAAAAGAGAGAGAAAGATGGATATTATTTTGAAGATCACCAAAGATGATGCAATTTTACATTCCCTTTTCCAGGAAGTAACACTCCACTTCAAAGATAATTGACACTTCAGATCTCACGAAAAAAATTCTGAGTTGTTGATACTCCCTTGAATATCATTTACATTCCCATCAGGTACATGAAGATTCTACATTTACATTCCACATTCTTCCTTCTTTCGTAAATCCATGTTTCTTCATTCCCATCTTTATTTTTTTTCATTGTATAAAATATCATGCATCACTGCTTTCCTGAATGATATATATATTTCAGTGAAAAGGAAATCATTGTATCATTCAGAATTTCATATTTTAAATTTCATTTACCTAAAAGTAACTTTCCAATCAATCATGATATATGAAATATTTGTGCTCAGACTTTTGTCTGTAAAGGCTTTGCATCAAGGATGTGATAAGCACTGAATGATTGTAGAGTGTAAACTTCATGCAATTATTTATCTTGCTGGCCAAGATTAATTATGTATCATAGTTCGTAATAGATTGAAAACGATATGAAATATTCTTATTCTTGATTTATTACTTGTTACTTGTAAAACATGTGCATCCCAGATCAATTACTTTCCATTGTCAGTCACTGTCACTTGAAATGAAAAGCTCAGTTCAAAAAAGTAATCCATCCACTGATCATGATATTTAAATTGATATTAGATTATTATTAGGACCTCACTTTGAGCTTGAGCACAAGTTTTAATCTCAAATTTGAGAGTGAATGACAGGAAAACACACTTAGTTCCACATACCCTATAGATGCCTTTAGAAAATTTGGAGAATGATTTTTTTTTCTCCATAGCAACAAAGAAGGATTGGAAACAAAGTTTTGTTTTATCAACTCATATCTGCCATACTCTTGTCCTTCTGTGTCTTGATACATTATGGTCAGATCAGATGTTCTCATTCAAGTGACAGGTTATTTCTTTGTGATTTAAAGTGCAATTATCTTCTTTAAATTATATTAGATACATGCAGTATATATATGAAAAATCTTGGCTGAGAGTTGAAGTTGGATAATGATATTAACATACAGTGTAAATTGTTTTTCATTTATGTTTCGTTGTAGTAACTGTAAGAATAAAACTATAGCAGCCTTTGAAGAATGTCTCGGCTGCATTACATGTAGTGTAGTTTTCTATAGATTGATTTATAAATTAATCGTGAATATTATTTAAATCACTTGATTCTTTAAAGGGAATAGAACATGCATTAATAGTCTAGTTTCATCAAGAGCTACTTAAGGTCCACCCTGGATAAAATGAATTGAATTGAACCAAAAATGTAAAACTAAACAAGCAAAGAGTCATTAAAAAATTGTGGTATTTTGAAGAAAACTTAACAATATCTTTTTCAGTGAAATAAACTTTTTTCCACATGAATAAATTGTTCATGCCATGGGTCCATTTCTGGTGAAACAACATTAATAATACTCAATATTGAATAATACTCAATACTTATAACGCGCTTTTCCCACGTGGCCCAAAGCGCTCACTATTTCACTTAACATGTTTATACAAACAAAAATGAGAATGATATATTAAATGAAGGCATGTGCCTAGAACAGCTCATTTGCTGCTGAAACATTTGCTACAGTCTTAATATCTCAGGGGGCAGAGGGTTAGAGTTAGGATTGTAATAGAGTTTTTTGGTTCAAAATAATGTGAAGGTAATGATTAGGGTTTATTTAGTTTGGGAGGATAGATTTTATGTTTGGCTCAAAATGCATATTTTCCATCGAAGCAATTGTTTCCAGAGCAAATATAATGGAACCCCATATTTCTAGTTGTTTTTTTTAACAGTATAGATTTCATGTAATTGTATCAATAATATGTATATTAAGGAATGTGTTTGATGAGTCTTTTGCTTGTATCAACATAGATATCAGAAATGATTCTCTTAGACTCTTACATGTACATATTCCATTATAGCTTACTGCATGAAAATTGTAATACTAGGAGATTGAATTTATTTTAGTATCATTCAATAAAATATGAAAAAAGAGGGTTCAATACATTCCCAGCTTACTCATTTGCATAAAGCCCAAGCTGTGGATATCATTTTTTTTTCTTTTGAAAACAAAACTTCAAAATTATTATGTCATGATAATATGAAATTCCATTCTGTTTCCCATATTATTTGACTCTATATTTATTCATATCAACTTTTCAGGAGAAATTTGTCATGTGAATAAATGTCTGTATACATGCTGCGGCTAACCTTATTTCCTTCAACTCCAAAATATTACCCTTGATGATATTTTTATAAGTTTATATTTTTATACGAAATGTGTTTTACAGGTTATAATTACTTTCAACTTGTTAATGTAGCTTAATATAATCTATGAAATACCCAGTAATGGTATAGATCATGTATGCTTTAGTTTCATTTACATAACATCTGGTGTGTATTATATCCATTGCAGGCCTCCAGATTTTCTTTACTGAAGAATAGGGAAGGTTTTGCTTAAAGATCGGGAGGAAAATTCCATTTCCTTTGGGAGAGTATTCAAATTGACAAAAAAATGAAAATATCCCAAGAGCTTTGAATGGGAGAAAAAAATCCTCTGAATTATGGGCAGAACAACACAAAGATTATATCTTGATTCGGCCAAGTTTTACACTAGATTATGTTGGTAATTATTTCATATTTGGCTTCTTGGTTTAATACCCCAGTGGTTTTCAGTGCACGGCGCATTCAAGGATTTAATCCTACCAGGTACTTATTCATCTCACCTGGGTCGAGTGTAGCCCAATGTCAATGAATTTCTTGTTGAAGGAAATTAATCAAATGCCATGACAGGGAATGATACTTAAGATAGAGAAAAAGTATTTGGATTTGTTACCTTTTAGCAAAGTAAAAATGGTTTAATTTACATTCAGACTCAGTATTGATTTTCTGTTCTCACAGTTATAACTGTAAACTAAAATGAGTATTATTTTATGCAGTACTATCATTAATGATCATTCCAGTTTATATGTGAGAAAGATATTGAAATTAAAAGGAAAGCATTTCATTCAATGCAGGAAACAAAGTGATATGTATTTTTGTTTTTTGTTTCAGAGGGAGAGGAGTAGGGAGTGGAGTAGTGAGAGAGAGGTGGGGGAGGGGGGGGGGAAGAGGAGAGAGAGGGGGAGAAGAGGAGAGAGAGGGGGAGAAAGGATGAATAAAGACCATGGGTGTGGGGATGACTGCAAGGGGAGATAGAGAAAGAGGGGGGTGGTAGACGAGAAATCATGTAAAAGCAAAGGAAAAATACTTTCCAATGCACAGATCACAAAAAAGGTGGCAGAAAAAGAAGAAAACAGTTACATGGGGATGGGTGACAAATGAAATCACAAGGAGAATACTACAAATAAGATGGAGTCAATAAATCAGATAAACATGTCATTTTTTTATTATGTACAATAGACATTCATTTCAAGCTAGATTCTATTCTTTGTACATTTACAATAAATTGGTTTTATATACAAGAGTGCAACAAAAGGGTGTGACAATGACCCCAAATTTATAAATATATATCACCCCTCTATCATCAATCTTTGTACCATTGAACTTTGAACTTACATGTTTATAACAACATAAACAATGGCAATTTACATGTATCAATACAATTGTCACAAATTGGATTACTGAATGAAAAAAAAACACTAAGTGTACAAGTAATCCTCATAAAGTAATGATCCTGATACAGAATAATTAGGTACAATTTGATTTCTTAGAGAAGTTAACTTACAACAGCTACTAAAATCATTGCATCTAATTGGCCAAGAACATGAAATGATATCAGTGGTTTTGTACTCTTCATTAAACATTCCAAAGGATTCAAAATTGTAGGTTTACAGATATTAGGGTAGTTTGTTCAAATATTGATATATTTACATGTATATTCCTTTTTTTACCAGTGTATGATTTTATCACCCTTGAAAGTCATATTCATTCCTCTTTAAAATATGAATTATATAATGTTCAAATTAACAATAAATGAAAATTTAAATAAATGACAAATCAAAATCTGAAATATTTCTGTCATTTAAAACAGCATGTCATGATTTATAATTTGTGATTTTCAATCGATGGGCATTTTCAAAATTTTTAATCAAAATACATTTTGAAATATTCCAGTTAAAAATACAGCATATTCATAGTAAAAGCATCCCGTTAAAAAGCTGGCAAGTACCTAATTCCTCCTGAATGTCTGAGTTAGGTACAAAAACCTGAAATGTTGAGTACTTTTGAATAGTCTTCAGTTATGTATTGTTCAAGAAAATCAAATGAAGTAACATTTACATACTAAGAATCTGTATTTTCATGCCAATATAATATCCATGGCAGTTGGTTTTTATCATTCCCCACTGAACACTACCCCCCCCCCAACTATCTTATAACCTGTGTATTACTTTTCATAAAAAAACATCTATGGCATCATAAGAGGACATATACTAGTACTCAAGATATCAAGACACTGAACTTTATAGACAGTACATCACCATACTCTTTTATGTACATGGGTACATTGAATATACATATGATACAGTACATTTATGTATGTATGTATAAAGCAGTACACTAAATGGAATGTCAGATACAAGGCTTATTTGAGTACTTTTCACCAATTGTTCATTATCACATGCCTCTGTGCGTGTTGTGCTTTGTTCATAACTGCTTTGTGCTAATACTGCACTTTTCATTTTTTTTAAATCTGAAACAAATAAAGGGCAATACTTTTAAAATATTTGTTGCAAATATCGGCTCTTTCTGTACGAAAATATTGACTTATAGTGGTCTCTATATCATACAGAACTTTCAATAAAATCTATTATTGTTATAAATCAGTACAAAGCATCCAAGGTCTACCTTTGTAATTCAGACAAGTATAGTCTACTCTATACCAATATCTCACAAAATTGAACTTGTAAAACTCTCACACACCGAATTATAGAAAAATAAATCTTCTAGAATAATGTTCATTCTAACAATAAAAATCCTAGCTTACAAGTTGTGACAACCACACTAACATATACCGGTAGATGTAAATTGTACAACAGTTGAATGTGTAGCTGCACTGTACATACAAAAATAATGAATTTTCAAGTCTTAAATTAAGGGGAATTCATTGTTAACAGCTTTCTCTAATTAAAAAGTGATATATTATAGACTAAATTGTATCATTCAAAAGTGATCATATCATTTTCATGCAAGATCAATTTCTAAAGCACGATTAACGATGCATTTACATTCAACCTGCATGAGTTTATGTCTATTTCCCATTTTTCATGCAGCATAAAATCATATCACCTGAATGAGTCTTTTCAATTAACATTCCATGCATTTTCAAGTAGTGGGAGCTTTAAACTTTATAAAATCATATTTTCATTTTGATCGGTGTCAGTGAATTGACACTGGATACACACATAAACCCAACAAACATCACCTTGTAAGCTGAAGTGAAATTGTATTGTATATCAATGAAAATAAGTTTCGGCATGGAATCATCCCCTACAACAGTGAGGTAGTGGTCAAACATTTCTATCATTTATTTTTAGAAAGATAAAACTAAACATACTTGCACAGATACTGAAAGGATAGCACCAGAATCTTAAAAATATAATGGAAAAGAATCGAGCTAATAAAACCTATTTAATTATCCAGCTTAGCACTTTTACTGTTAGCAAGATGTAGAGGAATTATGGATTTTCTGTTTAAATTAAAAAGCAGCAAATAAATGAACAGCCAGCTTCTTGCTTTAATAAAAATTCATAATCATTTCAGAAATAGTCATCCATTGATTAAGATTTACTTCAACACACATATCTTTTTATATTAGACTGATTTGTTCAAATAAAATGTAGATCACATAAACATAACTGCTTATGAAATATAATGTGCCCAAAACAACACTTTAAAATTTGACTTGGCAAAAATAGAATTTATATAAGCTATAAATGTAGCAGGATCACATTGAATAAAAGTGACCATGATAATAACTTCACCGTTCAGTGGCATCCAACATAGTAACATGGCGCCGCAGCCAATCAAAATCAGGGATTCCACTGAAGTTACAATTGAATCCGTAATAGTAACTTTTATGTGACAGCACCAGGACTCTTAGTAACTCTCACATTTGTAAGATGCAGAATTTAGTGAAATAAAAGTTCAATAAAAATGAGGTAAAAACAATAATAATTGATATCAATTCAATATAAAACTTCTTAGTCACTACTAATTAGACTTCGGGGTTCCAAAAATTCATTAATATTTTTAAAAACGGTAAATACTACCAGAATGGATGAGTGTATGAATCGATACCTGCAATCTGTATACTGTTATTATGATGTCATCTTTACTTGTTGATGAATTCACATATCTTTGTGGAGTATTTTTAATTACTTTTATCAGAACAAGCAAGCCTGATGAAATTGCAAATGCACTCTGAAAAGGACAGTGGTGACCATATCATTAGCTGTCAAATACAAATGCCGCCCATATTTCTTCAAATTATCAAGATTGCAAAGATCAATATCTCCATTTTTCTCTTGAAAATATATAGTTTTCTTTTTCAATTCAATTATTCACGATTCTCATGGCAGCACATTGATACGTAGATGTGTAGAACAAGAATATTCATGATTTCGATATGAATAATTATATTCAAACCTTCATATGGTTGAATGTTTCACTCACCCATCCCCTGTAAAAAAAAATCACTAGTTATCTTCTCCTTGCACTTGAGCAAATTTGGCAATGAAAGGCTTATAATTGTTTATCAAACATAATAGCACAAAATATTTTGATTTAAAACAAAACTAGTTGGCATATGAAATATAATGTCCATAATTTCTTAATTCAATACAAATATATAAATAACATAAATATCTGTCTTCTCTTTTTCCCTTTAGGAATGCATATCGTACAATATTTACAAACTTTGTCCAATGTAGATCTTAATCAACTTGCAAATCAATTTCAATCAATAAACACATGTACATGATCCGTTATCTGAAAAATAATTAATTACTTTGGAGCAAGACCCAACTTTCCTTAATGCTTAGCAAAAAAAACAAAAACAATAAAAAAACAGAGCATATCCAATCCTAATTAAATACTAAGAGTAGATTAGCTGACTCATTGATAACCAAATATCTCTTTAAATGTTTTGCTAGACTTTTGGATGAGATACAAAGAAAATTAAACTTGTTGAACTTTTTGAACCATTATTTGAATTTGTTGAATATCTGTGTATAGGGTACTTTACACAACAATCTCATAAAGGGCCTATGATATATATATATATATATATATATATATATATATATGAAAAGATTTCATGATCAGGGCAGATTGAAAAGTTTTTATTACATCTGCAGATATACATGAGTTATAATTGGAAAGGGAAGGGATTATATTCCCTATAATAAAATATATATTCCAAAGCCTAAACGGTGAATAAAAAGAATAAGAATGCTTCGAAGTAAAGAAAAAATAGCATTTATATTTGACAAAGCAAATTTCATGTGCTGTGAATATCTGTTTCAAAGTCTTAAAAATTTTTGACTTGATACAAGAATATATACAACTAAAATATATGTAACTTCACAAAGGACAAAATAATGGCACTAAGTGAATTAACTAGAATAACATATGGATCCTCTTTTAAAAATGCTAAACAAAAATTGAGAAATGACACTGAAAAAAATTACTTACTCTACTTGGCAAGAGAATTAATGAAACCAAAATAATAACGTAACATTGAAACTTACAGGTTGGCATTTCATAAAGCTGTTCGAAAGTTACAAGCGACTTTATGAACGACTGGTAATCCTTTCTTGTGGTAAATGATGTTCACCAAAATTTCATTCATGTTTATTAAGCGTCAAAGAAAGGATCACTGGTCAATTGTAAAGTCGAAAAAACTTAAAACAGCTTTATGAAACACCTAGTCATGTACTACTGTTAATATAACATTAAAACTTTCTGGTCATCAATATATATATATTAAAATCGCAAAAATACAATGACTTGGAGGGAATTAATAACATACTTCACTTTAACGATGCTGTAGAAGAAACACTTTCTTTCAAATCACCAAGAGCTTTTAGATGTGATATATGACCTATAGCTTACTGTCTCATCGGCTGTATTATAGAATAAGCTGGAGGTCTGTATTCATGAAGGTGTACATGTATAAAGCTTAACCATTTAAAACTCATTTTCTATTAATTCTGGGAAACAAAATTTTGCATGCTTCAATCAGAATGTACTTTGATTTTTTAGCATTATTGTTATTCACTGTGAATACACAGTGGTCATTTTCATAGTGATTTTATATATTTTTGCAAATAAAGCATGTTGATTCATACAATAATACAACAATACAATTTTATATCCATTTAAAAACTAAGTTCATTAGAAGGAATCTTCAAAGTCTTCATGAATATATCCATTAAGTTCAAATTTGTAGTTTTTTTAATATATATATGTCTGTGTGTGTGGAATACATGGCATATATATTGCCTGTGAACGGTGCCCACAATAGTTTTGTGAATACTGTATAAACCAATGGGTTGGGTTTAAAATGTACTATTGGAATGAAACATATGCCAGAGAAGCAAGTCTATCATCTTATACAGCATCGCTGTAAGAGCATTGTCCACAAAAATGGCCTAACAAAACTAATACTGCTAAAATATAAAATTCATGTTTGAAAGTAAACTTCTTTGGTCAATAAAAATAAGTTTGTGTTAATTAATCCACATAAGAACAAAATTCATGAAAGTATTGTGGATTTTTTTTCATGTATTTTACATTAAAAATGTTTTACACATGTGTAAAACATTGACAAAATTCAAAAGCTTAATCATTTATAAAAGAATAATAAATCATATAAAAGAATATAATCTTCACTTGTAAAACAAGTGGAATGCCTCTGGCCGTCTCACCTGCATCACACGGTTCAATATAGCAGCAGTGCTGACTATGAATACTACTCTAACTCGCACAAGATGTTCAGTGATACATGGTTACACTTATGTCCAAGTTTAATGAACTAGACCACTTTTTATGAACTAGACCAATAAACTTACAGAGATATGATGGTGGTTATTCAACGAAAAACCCCAACATGGCCAAAGTTCATTGACCTTACATGACCTTTGACCTTGATCATGTGACCTGAAACTCGCACAGGATGTTTAGTGATACTTGATTACTCTTATGTACAAGTTTCATGAATCAGATCCATAAACATTCAAAGTTATGATGGTAATTCAACAGATACACCCAATTCGGCCAAAGTTCATTGACCTTTGACCTTGGTCATGTGACCTGAAATGAGCACAAGATGTTCAGTGATACTTGATTACTCTAATGTCCAAGTTCAATGAACTAGACCAATAAACTTTCAAAGTTATGATGGTAATTCAACAGATACCCCCGATTCGGCCAAAGTTCATTGACCCTAAATGACCTTTGACCTTAATCATGAGACCTGAAACTTGCACAAAATGTTCAGTGATGCTTGATTACTATTATGTCCAAGTTTCATTAATCAGATCCATAAACTTTCAAAGTTATGATGGGAATTCAACAGATATCCCCAATTCGGCCAAAGTTCATTGACCCTAAATGACCTTTGACCTTGGTCATGTGACGTGAAACTCATGCAAGATGTTCAGTGATACTTGATTAACCTTATGTCCAAGTTTCATGAACTAGGTCCATATATTTTCTAAGTTATGATGACATTTCAAAAACTTAACCTCAGGTTAAGATTTCGATGTTGATTCCTCCAACATGGTCTAAGTTCATTGACCCTAAATGACCTTTGACCTTGGTCATGTGACGTGAAACTCTAATAGGATGTTCAGTAATACTTGATTAACCTTATGGCCAAGTTTTATGAACTAGGTCCATATACTTTCTTAGTTATGACATCATTTCAAAAACTTAACCTCAGGTTAAGATTTGATGTTGACGCCACCGCCGCCGTCGCCGTCGGAAAAGCGGCGCCTATAGTCTCACTTTGCTTCGCAGGTGAGACAAAAACAATGGCCCGAATTCACAAAGGTGGTTTTGAAAACCCACGGTTTATGCAGATTTCCCCTATAAATTACGCCGATTTTACCGCGCATATTAAAATACGTCCAATGCTGATGCGCGTTTTCATCATGAGTGCGCCAAATTGACGCCTGTTGCCGTGGTTATATATGCTATTTTATTCATGAGTCCACTGTTTTGAATAATGAGTCCACTCTACAAACAGTGGACTCATGAATAAAATAGCGTATCTAACCCTGGAAACAGGCGTCAATTTGGCGCACTGTGACAAAAGCGCGCACCAGCATTGGACATGATTTATACAAGCGCCAGTTACACGCTGAATTAAGCGTAATTTATACAGGACATCTGCATAAACCATGGACTCAATCGTGGGTTTTCAAAACCACCTTTGTGAATTCGGGCCAATAGGTCACTTCAATTGCTCTTGCCGACAAGAAAAATCAAAGTGTTTTTGTTCACATTGGACTAATCAATTTTGGAAGGCAATATAAATATTGATCACTGTCTCATAATAAAAAAAAGTCCTTAGAATTAGAAAATTACCTACTAACCTCTATCTAGTACATTATACATAGGCTATTCAGAGTAATGCATGCGGCAAATGAAGACAGGTTCAATGGATCACATGATAACATTTACAGTATTCAAACAGCAGAGCTTATCATGCACATATAACATTCAATTACATGCCTGTTATGCAAAACAATAAATGAATTTTCGCTACAATTGTCCAATTTTTTTCTGTAAAATTCATTGTTTATGTAATTGAATACAAAATGCATCTGATGAACTAAACATGAAATGTTTTTAATACTGTAAATGTTAGAATGTGATACTCTGAAACTCTCTCTGGAATTGCTCATTTAGAAATATTCTCAAATGTGTGTAAACTATTGAAAATTCTTTAATCACAATAAGTTCTTTTCTATAAATCTGCTCAATACATAAGGATCTCTTCATAAATTCAGTACCAATTATTTACAATTATATAAATATCTCAACATCAAGGTGAATTTGTTCATTTGGAAAGTAGTCAATATATCTCTGTTTAAAAAAAACAATTTTTTTTTCATATAATGGAATTCAATCTTCCTTATTAGTAAAAAGTATCCCTTTGTATATTAAACATAAAGAGGGAATATGTTGTCATTTAACTTTAGCAATAGAAAACCTATTCGCTAAAAAGCATTACATAACAAACAATGAATCATAATACAATTAAACATACCTTTGTTAGCTCTAGTAAACTCAGTGTTAATCCCGCTTTGTGAACATGTTGAGATGTACAATGAATTAGAAGATAGTATGAGTTGTTTGAAAAGATCTACCTGAAAAATTACATATGGCACTTTTACTCAGTCTATTACACTTCTGTTATAACCTTACAATCGATCATAAATTCATAATCATAGATATCTTCTCAAGTGTACATACATGTAGGTCATCTTTTAACTATGTATAAAAGGGTACCATATGAGTATCTCACTTTGCATGGCATACATATGAATGGGTTTACCATAAATACTAATGTAGCAACCATTTCACAAAACAATAAGCATCATGAGAGAGATAAAAAATAGGGATATTGCAAGAAAATCATATGAAATCAAGTGTAAATTTGTCAACTGAAATGGCAATTACTGGATCAAGTTGAGCAATAGTAAATCAATTTAGTCATTTTATTACAAGTAGACCAAAATCCAATTTGCAAATTGATTTTTGGGCCTAAAATTGACTTACGATTGATTAATTAACAGCATTGATATTTTTTCAACATCTTTATAGTTAGCTTTATGAATACTCCTATCAGGTATATCATTTCAGCAAGCACCTTCGGGCAATAAACCTACTGCACCAAGTTATCCCTGCTACAATACAAAAATGAAAAATAAAAAAATAGAGGAATGCCACTTACAATTGATATGAATCTTGAAAATCATCTAGAGTAGGCCATTTTGCACACAAAATGTTGCTTTCTCTGGCTTGGAAATAAGATTCCTGGGCCTGAATTCAGGATTTATCTGAAAATAGACATCCCTGCTGATATATTTTAGTAAATAAATCAAAATTTTTCTCCCATTCTTTGAAAGTAAAAATAGCACATGTAATATTTTATACTCTTCAATGCAAACTTGATCATAACTGATCATCGTAAGCATGGATACTCGAAATGAGTTGAGTACTAGTAGAACCTTCAAGAAGTTGAACAAAAAATGCTGAAAATCAATAACCAAAGAAAGGTGAACCCTTGAAAGTAAATCATTCTTTTTCATCATCACCCTTTTCATTTTCTTTTTCTTTCATCTTCTTTTCCCGTTCCTTTTCTTCCTCCCCTTTCCAGTAGACGTAGTTGATCTGTAAATGCTCCATAAGCTCAGGGCAGTCGGCAAAAGCTGTGAAAGTGGGAAAATGCAAAATTATTGGATTTCCATTAATCAATTTGTTAAACATAAGACAGTGTGATACTAGATTATATTATCTTCAAGCATTATTCTCCCTTACATTGCTTAAAGGTCAAGTCCACCTCAGAAAAATATTGATTTGAATCAATAGAGAAAAATCAGACAAGCACAATGCTGAAAATTTCATCAAAATCGGATATAAAATAAGAAAGTTATGACATTTCAAAGTTTCGCTTTTTTTCGACAAAATAGTTATATGAACGAGCCAGTTACATCCAAATGAGAGAGTCAATGATGTCACCCACTCACTATTTCTTTTGTTTTTTATTGTTTGAATTATACAATATTTCAATTTTTACGAATTTGACAGTTAGGACCTCCTTGCCTGAAGCACAAAATGTTAAAATAATGGAATTCCACATGTTCAGGAAGGAATGAAACTTCATTTCAAATGACAATGACGAGAAAATCAAAATATTTCATATTTCATATAATAAAATACAAAAGAAATAGTGAGTGAGTGATGTCATCAACTCTCTCATTTGGATGTAACTGGCTCGTTCATATAACAATTTTGTTGAAAATAAGCAAAACTTTAAAATGCTATAACTTTCTTATTTTACATCCGATTTTGATGAAATTTTCAGTGTTATGCTTCTTGAATTTTTCTCTTTTTATTCAAATCAAGTTTTTGTTGGGGTGGACTTGTCCTTTAAGGCTACACCAAATATTCACCCACGATCTTTCTCAAATCCTCTCCTTCCTTCTATAAATTCTTCCATCACTATTGCAGAAATAAAGAAATGAGAGCAAGTTGAACGAAAACTTTCACATTTTTGTTACATACTAACAGACCAACAGACTAATAGGTAAAGTGATAGCAAGGTCTCTGCCAAACTTTGTTCAGGTGAGACAAAAACCAAGTCAAAATGGTGGAAAAAATATAAATTTCAGGCAGTTAATGTAAAGGCTTGAAATGCAGTCCCCCTATCCAAACCCCAAAATGATGTGTCAAATAAATTCAATTCAATTCATTTTATTCAATCATTTAAAAAATCAAAATACAAAGCAAAATATATACAAAATCATACTTGAATGTACAGTATAGATTAAATGATTAGGGTGCCCCTAAAAGCAAAAGCTTTATGAGTGGGACACCCAATACATATATATATATATATAAACGTACATAAAAGTGAAAAGGTAACAATGATAAACACAAACAATACATGGAAATTAAGCAAAAGACACAGGGTACAACTGTTTTTTTTTTACAATCTTCAATTGATGGGACACATTTTCCCCTAATTAATCCAATATTTTTCTATGATTTTAATTTGATTTTACACACCCTTACTTTTGAATTAAAAGGAACAATATCAACTGAAACTATTGTGGAATATTCCAAAAAGTCATTTCTTATTTTTTTAGTCCAGTTTAGGTGCAAAGACATCAGGCCATCTTGATACTCACAATCCCAAGCCTCAAACATGTCCATGATGAAGTAGTCTATGAAGGAGATTTGTGATTTGGGAATACTGCAAACGGTTCTGTCAAACACAGGCATAACAACCGGTAAACCTCGTCTCTTCTCCTCATCAGTCTGAATAATAAAAAACAAAATTATATGAGAGGATAATTTACAAAAAAGCAATAAACATCACAGATATTCAATGATTTATAAAGATAATACTGTTTACTTAACATCTAAAAACACATATTAAAGAAAAAAATTATCATCAAGAAAAATAATCAAGAATGATTTATCGATGAGAGATAAACGTCACACATGTAAAACTTTGGAAAAAGAAAGATTTATCACTCACCAATAAAAATAAAAAAAGTGAAGACATTTTTGTAAAAGGTTGAAAAGGATAAAGAAAATGCATCCCCAATTATCAACTAGCAAAAAAAAAATCAGATTAACATGTACAAAATATGTAAGAATGATATATCTTTGGGCAATAAATGTCAGGCCATTAGGGAAAGGGAGAGGAAAAGAAATAAACAAGTGGAATGTGTCTGGCGGTCTCACCTGCATCACGCGATTCAATATAGCAGCAGTGCTGACTTTGAAAACTACTATAAAATAATTTTTTCACAACAACACCATTCATATAATGATACAATACTACGTTCATTGACATTTGACCTTGATCATGTGACCTAAAACTTTCAAAGTAATGACAACAATCTAATAATTACCTCTAAAATGGCTAAAGTTCAATGACCTTTGACTTTGGTCATGTGACCTGTAACTCATATGAGATGTTCAGTGATATTTGATGACTCTTATGTCCAAGTTTTATGAACTAGACCAATATACTTACAGAGTTATAATGGTAATTCAACAAATACCCCCAACATGGCAAAAGTCCATTGACCTTGGTCATGTGACCTGAAACCTGAACACGATGTTCAGTGATACTTGGTTACTGTTATGTCCACATTTTATGAACTAGACCAATACACTTAGAGATATGATGGTAATTCAACAAATACCCCCAACATGGCCAAAGTTCATTGACCTTAAATGACCTTTGACCTTGGTCATGAGACCTGGAACTCAGACGGGATCCTCAAAGATACTTGATTACACTTATATCCATGTTTCATGAATCAGATCCATAAACATTCAAAGTTATGATGGTAATTCAACAGATACCTCAAATTTGGCCAAAGTTCATTGACCCTAAATGACCTTTGACCTTACTCATGTGATGTGAAACTCAAGCAGGATGTTCAGTAATAGTTGATTAGCCTTATGTTCAAGTTTCATGAACTAGGTCCATATAATTTGTTATGATGACATTTCAAAAACTTAACCTTCGGTTAAATTTCGATGTTGACGACGCCGCCGTCGGAAAAGCGATGCCTATAGTCTCGCTCTGCTATGCAGGCGAGACAAAAATCAAGAAAAATAATCAAGAATGATTTATTAATGAGAGATAAACCTCACATATGTAAAAGAAAATTAAGAAACCTTGGGGAAGGAAAGATTTATCACTCGGCAATAAAAATAAACAATGCAAAAGCGATTTTATGTCTCGCCCACTTATGAAGAGAAATATCGTGATTTGCGAAGGCACGCTACAGAATTGTATCAAGATTTCATTGTGAAATGACTGGGATGGAATAACACTTGTCATAACAGCTAGACAACAATTTATCAAAAAGGAATAAATGCCACAGAAATGAAGAGAGATTCTTAGGGGGAAAATTAATAGTTTTACAAGGGTAGATTCACATCTTCTGTAGATATCATACAGGCATGATGTAAATATAATAAACCCCTCAGGTGTGGAGCCAAGATAGTTTTCTTAAAACAAAAAGTACCCCCCCCCCCCATGGTAAATCAGATGTCTGACCTGATTGAAGTATTCTTGTGATATTCTCCTGGCCCATTCTTTACACAGCTCCAGAGGCCTTGTAGGATTAGCTACATCAGCACACTTGATGAGCATACGCCTGACTAGAGCCCTGTTCTCTGGGGTAGATAGGGTCATGGTGTCTGGGGTGCTTCTACCACCACTCTGCTGAGAGAACAACAGTATAATATATAGTGCCAATTCGTGAATAAAAAAGGAACATGACGATGATGATGAATAATAATACTAACAAGAATAATAATACAATATATAAACTAGAGCCCTGTTCTCTGTGGTAGATAGGGTCGTGGTGTCTGGGGTAGTTCTACGACCACTGCTGAGAGAACGATCAAGAGTATAGTCCCAAGTAAAAAATGATAATGAAGATGATGATGAAGATGATGGTGATGATGATGATGAAGATGATGGTGATGATGATGATGATTATGATGATGATGAAAATGGTTGTGGTGGTGGTGACAACAGCAGAGGTGGCAGTGATGACAATGGCGATGATGATGATATGACGATGACAATGATGATGTGATGATGATGGTGTCGATGATGTCATGATGATGTCATGATGATGATGTCATGATGATGTCATGATGATGATGATGTCATGATGATGACAATGATGTCATGATGATGACAATGATGTCATGATGATGATAATGATGTCATGATGATGATGATGATTTGATTTTCATGATGAAAATGATGATGACGATAGTAATGATGATGATGATTACATTGATGTTGATAATGATGATGACGATGATAGGGATGATGGTGGTGGTGGCAATGACGACAATGGCGATGATGATGATGACATGATGCGATGACAATGATGATGAAAATATCATAGTAATTGAAAATACATACTCAATTCTTTAAGCATATCATTTCAGAAAATAAGGAAGCTGATGTTGCCAATTTGCAGAATGAAAGCTGACCAAATATGGCTTCCAATATTTTTTTCAAAGATCAGGTAATTGTATTGATTTTCCTACCAGGGATGATGAATCATCTCCTTCCCTTGCTCCAGGCTTGTTGATGCAGTTCACAAACTTAGAGAGATGCTCAAAGTGTTTAGTCATCTCTGTAGCCAGGATCATATCAATGATGGAATGACGTAGTGCTCGGAAATCATCTCTGCAATACAGAAAAGATGAGGAGGAAAACACATGAGTCTACTGGTTGTACAATATGTTTGAAATTAATGTGTTTGTATGACTTTTTTAATTTCATTTCATTTTTGACAGAAAAGGAACTTCTTGGAAATGAAACCCTCCTTATGAGAATATTTTCATACATTGGAGGATGCAAGCCTGGGATAGTGAATAATAAATGTTAAGAGATGTCAAAGTGGATCCTAATATGACTGAATGGCACATGTGCATGTAACTGATCATTTAGTTGGCCTCATGCATAGATTTTACTAATGACCAGTCATGAGCAATATATAATGACCAATCATGGTTTTGAGATGAAGATGGTTCATTAATTAACAAGTACCAACATCACTATCTGATAAAACATATTATACACATCATTTTGAATCGTTCTAAAGGTACTGCATGCATGTATGCAATTCCTAATAATGTGCGTTTTATGTTTTTCATAACATTATAATTTTTCTTGTAAATAAATTATTTCTCAGCAAAATTTCATATATAATTGTCTTGTTTATAAAATTTCCACTATAGTAAAAATATAAAATTGATAGAACATTTTTCTTCATAAAACTCTCCATCTACTCACCTGTCCAGTTCTTTGAATATATTACATCTGTCTTCTTTTGTTGTAAGCTGAAATGCCAGAGCTGAATGATGGCTCTCAAGAACCGCCCTGTCGAAAAAAAATAACAAGATAAGCATCATATACAACCACCGACTGCAAAGAAAATGACTGTGTGGCCTTCATGAATATGTGATCATTCTAATAATACCTTAAACGTAGAGATTTTTCACACGTTTATGAAGCTGACTAACATTCTCAAACTATAAGTAAATATCAAATCCCTTGAGTATACAGTGCGTATCAAAAAAAAGTTTACACTTAGAAAAAATCCTGTAAATTATATATTTGTAATATCCTGACGATTTCTCCACATTTTAGCATTGGTACAGATCTATTTAAGCAAGTGACGATAAACCTGTCGAAAAATATTTCCGCTTGAGTGAGCACCACTTACTTTTGAAAAGTTGGTGAAAAATAATTTGCGCAGAACTTTGAAATAGTTATGCGAATAAAAGTAGACCTTAATCATGAAGAACACGTGGAAATTAGCTAGTAAAATTGATTTGAGGGTATCTTTTACCTTTTTAAACTTGTTTCCTTGCCCAAAACAGTTCGAAGAGTGCTTTGCGTCCCACCCCACTCCCCACATACCAAGTCCATCGTGACGATATTTGCTTTACACTGAGCTGTGATTTACATGAATTGGCTTACGCTTGATTTTCATTTTGTTAATCATTGCCAAGCTTGGGAAAAGTGTGGAGAAACAAGTATTAAATGAAAAAAAAATGAAATGTAAACCAACTTTAAATGATAAATACTTAGTAAAAAATGCTGGAGATGTCTGATATAAAATTTTGTTCAGATTCAGTTATGTCCTCAGATCTAGCTGGCAAAAAAGGGGTAAAGGTTGTGCTTACTAAGTGTTGAAATTTCAAATTTGGGCGGCAAAATTGTTACAAAATGCTTGAATGTATCCATTTTATTTCAATTGGCTAAAAGTGCTAAGGAAATTTATGAGAAATGCTTCGCAGGGTTAGTTTGATTTCGCCCTTTCCACTTGACAAAGCATGAAAACAAGCATTTCTGCGCAAACAGATTTCTGCGAGCTTTACAAAAATGGACAGTACTCACTCAAGTGTAACATTCTGTCAAAACTTTTACTTTCATTGGATAGATGAGACCCAAACCCATAATTATATGTGAAAAAATTACCCACATGTTGTATATTGTTTAATTCCCAGGGCTTTTTCAAAGTGTAAACTTTTTTTTGATACGCACTGTAGATATACAATCCATATCTACAATCTATAGCGATGCCAGCGAGACAAAAATTTGGTCAACCCACAAGTCACAACCAACAACCCACATGATAATGAACGTTGGCGCATTATGAAAAGCACAAATTGTATCTTTTACGTTTCAGGGCAAAGAAGTCATACTCACGTGTCATTGTATAGAATAGCAAGTTCACTTCCAGCATTACAGAGAAAGGAGTTTGTCTTGCCGGGGTGATCAACATCATGAACAGCGGCTGCTATCAATGCTGCTACATGATCTGCCGTCTCAAAACATGACTGAAATAAACATTTTTAAGAATTAGAAAAAAAAAAGAAATACATGGAAGTCTAGTCAGAGATTCATCAAATCAATGAGTGTATTAATATTACAATGCTGCTTCCTGATGCAATGTACATTGCCAGTTTTGCAAACGATCAGACATTGCAGCTCTATAACATTTCAGAAAATCATGACGACTCATGATTCAATAGGCTATCTCTGACTTTATGATTACAGCTCAAAAATCAAAATTTAAATTTAGAAAAATATATCAGCTAAAAAAAAAAAAAAAATCTTCTATTAACCCTATCTAGGCCGGGGGGGGGGGGCCTCGGAGGCCCCCCCCTCAACAAATCGCGCAATATTTTCGCCGCGCGAAATTTTTTGACCGCGCCACTCGCTGACTTTTTACTTTCAAGTCTTGCGCAACTTTTGAGACCAACTTTGCGTCCTCCGGGTACGTAGTTCCGAAATTACGCAACATTATGTAAGTGCATGTCAGACCGAAAATTGCTCAAAAACGTGATTTTGTGTACAAAGTCAATGCAAATTGTGTTTTCAACCAAAATTCATAAATGTATGATTATTTTTAGTTTTGCTGCTCTAAATGTATTTATTTTATGCTTTTTATGATCACAGAAGAGTCCCCAACAAATTTCATTGAAAAAACAATGAAAAACAAAAGGTCAAAAAACAAAGAAATACATAAGAAATTGCAAAAAACAATAAAATACATAAGAAAATGATTTGATATCGCAATTTTTTTCATGTACACTTGCTAAGAACACCACAAAGAGTTTCTATACCAAAAATTAGTACATTTGGAGCTTTATTTAGGGAGTTAGAGGAAAAAGTATGATTCGCATACTAATTACGCATAAATTAGCATAATCACTTAATAGCGACTCGCACGAAAAAAATTACTATACAATCTTGGAGATTATGTCCCAGGCAACCAGCATGCCAATTTTCGGCGCGATCGCGCGGTCGACGGCCGAGATCTTAGGGGGGGGCCTGGGAGGCCCCCCCCGGCCATATGAACTCCCAAAATACCCCGGCCTAGATAGGGTTAAGGTATGAGCAAAGGTAACGCCTATCACATTGGTAATGTAAGTAACTAGCTGTAACTTGATGCTTTGTTGAAGTCTTACAATGAATTCAGAAATGCAATTACGGTGCCTTTAGAATCCCTAAAAAATGAAAGGTCAAGAGGTTTCCAAGAATCATTCATTTATTTTTAGCTTCTTACAGTGATTCTTTCCTTGATAGACACCCACCAACTACACAGCTCAGAAACATGAGAGACTAAAAAAAGACCTTAGCAAATTAATTTAATTTCCTCATCTAAAAACAAGATAGCATGCTTCAAATAGCATGACATGAACATGATCACCATATTCACAACGAACATAGCATGACTTACTTGCATTTTGTCTTTTCCGAGGAAATAAGCTGTTGCTTGCAACACATCGGCAGCATGTGACGAGTTGTGGTAGGGGTTGCTGCTGTGGTAGTTACTCTCTATGACCTGCAACCAGTTCCTGAGTACAGTTTCGGAGATGCCAAGGAAGTTACACACGCCAAACCTTGAAAAGACCTTGAGACCGGTGAATAACAAAGGCCTGTATGGGAAGGGAGAAAAGGAAATCATTCCAACGTGTGATGATCATGGTGAAAATAAGGAAGGGAGGTTTAAAGGGAATGATGACGATGATGAAGATGATGGTAATGGTGAATGATGGTGATTGCTGATGATTGATAATGTTGATGATGATGATGATGATGATGATTGATGATTGATGATGATGATGATTGATAATGATGATTGATAATAATGATGATTGATGATTGATGATGATGATTGATAATGATGATTGATAATGATGATTGATAATGATGATTATTGATGATGATGATTGATAATGATGATTGATAATGATGATGATTGATGATGATTGATAATAATGATGATTGATGATGATGATTGATAATGATGATTGATAATGATGATGATTGATAATGATGATTGATAATAATGATGACTGATGATTGGTGATGATGATGATTGATAATGATGATTGATAATGATGATTGATAATGATGATTGATGATGATGATGGATAATGATTGATAATGATGATGATTGATGATGATTGATAATGATGATTGATAATAATGATGATTGATGATGATGACTGATAATTTTAGAATTGATGATGATGATGATTGATAATGATGATTGATAATGATGATGATGATGATTGATAATGATGATTGATAATGATGATTGATGATGATGATTGATAATGATGATGATTGATGATTGATGATGATGATTGATAATTTTAGAATTGATGATGATGATCATCATAATAGTGACGATAATGATGATGTGATCTTTAAAGGTTTGCGTGGTGGTAAGAATAGATGGTGAGATTGCGGTTACACCAAGTTAGTCTTGAAAAGGACTGTTAATCTCTCTGATAATAGCTCTTAAAAGAACTGTTATTCGCGACGTTTTGAGCAGATACGCTTTACTCTTTGTCATAATGATGATCATGATCCTGTTAATAGTCTTGATTAGGAGGAGCATAGACAGGATAAATGATCAATTATCATCATCATCGTAAGAAAAGATGACAAACAAAAAAAACAAAAAAAACAATAATAATAATAACTAGAATTTAATTCGTCATGCGGACGAATTAGGTGGTCTGTCATGATTTTTCATTCAGAGTCGGCTAGTGTATAAAATGAATAATTTAGATATGATTGATAATCTTGATTCTAGACATCCTAAGAATAAATTTTGACCATTGCTCAATGTGATTATTAATGTTTCCCATAGACTTTACACGTAAGCAATTTTGAGAATTACAATTCCAATATTGCAAGTGAAAAACGGGCATGATCCCGGCATCTGATCAAAAAGTGAAGGGCACATTACCGAAAGCCCAGAATCTCAGCTATAACATATTAAAAGCTCCGGCAAAACTGACAAGAAGAAATGGAGATATGGCTCACGAAATAGAGGAATGTCGAATCTAGTTTTGAGAAAAAGTCATGTCCCATAGAGATTACACACAAAATACATGTGATATGAAAAAAACAATTATAATCTGTTTTATCTTGCTAAATTTTAACTTTCATACCTTTTAATTATCATAAAGGATCATGTAAGAGGTGGTAAAAAGAAAAAAAATGAAAAAAAAAATCATCTTTTCTACCCCAGGAATCGAACCTCCGCCCTCGAGAAAGCAAGTCAAATGCGTTATCCATTGAGCCACGATATTCCCCATAGAGATTACACGTAAGCAATTTTGAAAATTACAATTCCAATTTTGCAAGTGAAATACGGGCATGATCCCGGCATCTGATCCAAAAATGAAGGGCACACTTCCGATAGCCCAGAATCTCAGCTACAACATGTTAAAAGCTCAAGGAAAGCTGACAAGAAAAAATGGAGATATGGCTCACGAAATAGAGAAATGTCGAATCTAGTTTTGGGAAAAAGTCATGTCCCATAGAGATTACACGCAAAATGAGGAAAAATGACATGCTTCTTTTCATCGCTGTTTTACGTAATGATGCGTTCCTCAAAACGAATATTCATGTAACTGAGGAGAAAGAGTACCTTCTAAACTACAACATATCGAAATCTGGGCGAAAAATGATTTATATTCGAGAAGTTACAGCCAAATTTGCATAAATTTGATGACGTCATTTTTGAATAAATGAAATTTTTAGTTTGGGCGCCTATTTGATGACGTCACGAGATAATTTAGGGACAATGGTGACATGAAATCAAATTTACAACTCATAATCTATCGATATATGAAAAAAAAATTGGGGGTCAACGGACTATTTAAAGAGCTACAGTGAATTTGCAATAGGCATGTTTTTGCCCATATATGGCCTATAGTGAGAGCTCGCGCGCACACGTGCTGCAAAGTTTAACGGGTGTTAATTTCGTTATTAATGGTTGTAGAAGGTTGATCAAGGTATCAAATTGCTCAGAATTTTATTAGCAATGCAATGATATTAAAAGAAACGGTTTTTCTGCGTTGCGTTAAGGTGTAACGCGCGGAAACGCGCGCGCATATGTGCGCGCGCGCAAATTTTTGAAATGCTTAAAATGACCTGAAACGTACCCAAAAAATTTTATAGGTCATTTGGACGATTTTTTTACCTTTGACGCGCGCGTACGCGCGCGTCATGACCTCTACATGACCTTTGATGACATTGGCATTTGACCCCTGACATGAAGTTAATGTCATGTAAATATTGTTAATTTTTGATAATTGATAATGAAGATATGATCAAATGAAGAATTTTACAAAATGGCGCGTAGATGACGTCATCATGACCATATGACCTTGAAAAGCTTATTTTGCCGTCTCTATGATAGATTCTATATATGACAAAAAAATCAGCAAAATTGATTCAGCCAATTTCGAGAAAAGTTGGCGACAAAAAATAGGTACAATGAATAAAGATAGGAAGAAAGAAATAAAGAAAATTCTGACGAAATCATTAGGTGATCTGTCATAGACAGACCACCTAATAAATGATGATAATGACATCGATGATGATCATGACAATGACGACAATGATAACAATAATAATTACAATTACAAAAATAATAAGAACACATATTCTGATGACAATGAACTAACACTCCGGGGGCCCGTTGCAGAAAGAGTTGCAATCGATCGCAACTCTAAAAATCATGCACAACTTGATTTTCAACCAATCAACAGCGCATTTGGGACTTTTTTCTGCAACGGGCCCCTGGATAGATAAAATGCACATCATTTGCGTGATCTTTACCGATGTTGGGTTATTCTCTCCACCTCAAGGATCTGGTAGCTCCAGGATGCATCCTGTTCTAGAAGCTTGAGAACTTCAGTCGGAGCTTGACTTAGGTGGGTGAAAGGTGACGATGAACTGTTATTAGATGCTGCACCTGACCAATCATACATAAAAAAATGAAAACATCAATGATATCAAAACATATTCATAATATTTCAAATAAATTCTTAATCACCTATGCATTGGTAAATTTATCTACAGCTACAGCTATAAAAAAAATCCATATTTTATTGTTCGAAATAGACATGAAATGAAATATTCCAAAAATTTGATTTCGAGGCAGCCGCTGTGCAGCGCCAGATCGACGAGGCTCTATCCCTTTAAGTGTTGAACGCCAAACAGGGTAGCAGCAACTCCCATCTTTTTTTGTCTTTTGGTCTGATGCAGCCAGGGTTTGAACCCCCGACTTCCCATTTGTGAGACGGACGTTCTACCAACTGAGCCAACTGTTAAATTCACTCAAATGGAATTCTCTCCAAGAGAGACGCGAAGCACACCGTTTAAGCTGTTTCTTCAAAATGTTACATGGCAAACTGGATATAGACGCCCGAACAAATACTAAACCTAAGCTGAACAGGAACAGACGGGGACATTCCTTCCAGCTTGAGGTACCTTCTTCCAGGCTCGATGTATACAAGAACTCTTTCTTTCCCCGCACAATTCCATCGTGGAATGATCTCCACCCTACCCTGGTATGTCAAACTGACACAGATAAATTCAAAGCTGCAATTCTAAAAGCTCCCTAAATCCACCCTCAACCACCACAACCTCCAGTTAAAATTCCATCAGGAGTATTTTGGAGGAATTCCAACCAAGTACCAAGTAACACACCGGTGTAAATGTTTATATATATTCCTATATATTTTTTAAACAACACAGGTTCCCATGAAAAAAAAAGTATTTTCACTACTGAAAATCTTTCTGTCTCTTTTCAACAGAGAAGACCACCCTGTTAAAATGTGACAAAAGGATTTTGTTAATGACATTAAGATGGTTCGTAATCATGAATAAAAATACTTGAATCCTACTAAGCATAGAGTAATATAAATCACTCAAATGGAAGTGTCAGACAATAATAATGCTATATGAGACATACTTACTTTTGCACAGTGCTACTTCAGGACCTGACAGCTTTCTCTTGCCTGCATATGTTCCATGCTGAAAATAATAAGAAAATGCAAAACACATTTGAATTTATGAAGAAAAAAAAACAAGGTCCTTATGTCTTAAGAGATTCATACATGCAGTTTAAATAGGACAGGTCATATAATGATAAGATTTTGAAAGTGTGAGATTTGATGTTGAGCAAATAAGTAAAAATAACAATTTTAATAATATTGGGTATATATTTCATTTAAAATTTTAAATCTAGGGTATATTACATAATTCAGTTATTAGGACATTCCATAGTTATGTTGCACACATTTTACATACATTGTTTTGAATTCTAATGACTTCATAGCTGTACGTTTTTTTGTGATTTTCACAATTTTTGAATTTATTTCCACTATGAGGGCACTGTCAGTTTAAAAGAGTGTATGGGACAAAATACAATCTGTCTTATTTAGTATTTACAATATTTTATCAAATTGGGGAAAAAGACAAAATTTACATGGGTTTTGATGGAGTAATATAAATTCAAACTCATTGCTGTGATCTGCAAGGTCTAGGAGACTTACAAAACTTTGATAATGTTATTCTCCCCAAGACGCAATGACGCAATTTGTAAAACTGTAAGATCCCATATAGAATATGCACATGAACGTATGATTGTTTGCATTTTTAGCCTCCTTATAGACCAAATTGATTCTATGCAAAGTAAGGTCAAATGACATGAGCTTCATTTGAACTGTGGAACATCCTTAAAGGGATGGTCCGGGCTGGAGATATTCATATCTCAATAAATATAGTAAAATTCACAGAGCAAAAGGCTGAAAATTTGATCAAAATCGGATGACAAATAATGATGTTATTGAATTTTAAAGATTTGCATTATTCTGGTGAAACAATTATAAGCATGTCTTCATGAATATTCATTAGGTGGGCTGATGTCATATCCCCACTTGTTGTTTTGCATTTTATTATATGAAATTAGGTTATTCTCACATAGTATGAAAAATGAAACAATTATGATTTCATGTAATAACATAAGAAAAAGGAAAGTGGGGATATGACACCATCAGCCCACCTAATGAATATTCATGACGATGGGCATGTAACTGTTTTCACAAAATATTGATAAAATTCAATAACTTTGTTATTTTTTATCCGACTTTGATGAAAATTTCAGCATTTTGCTCTGTGAATTTTACTCTATTTATTTAGATATAAATATTTTCAGCCTGGAACATCCCTTTAATTCAGACATATAGGAGGAAAGATAGGTGATTGATTACAGAGATAGATACACCTATACACACAAACATCAAGTTCTAGACTTGGCAAACTGGGAATGACTAGATATAGATAAAGATTTTTAAAGCACATATATGTATCTTGAACTCGGATTTAATCCAAATGTGGTGTACATCTGTGAATTCACTACAGCAAGCCAAATATGCTATACATCTCTAGATGCAGGAATCAAGCCCATTGTTACATTCATTGTGAAAATCATTGTAACAAATTAGGTTACAATCTGGATGTAAATCTGGCTTTTGATACTGTTATCATAGAAGAGAGTCGAGTAAACATAAAATAAAGTTCTGACTATTTTTGGCCACCAAAACTTCAACACAGATCAACATGTATGTAGATCATGGCTTCATAATTTAGAGTTTGTAATATGGGCCATAGACTGAAAAGAGTGAGAGAGAGAGGGAGAGAGAAAGATAGACAGATGTGTGTCGGTAGATTTAAAAACAGAGAATGAAAGAGATCAATGGATAAGTACAGATAGAGGTAAAGTAAGAGATCAGAGTAATATTTAACAGGCCTGATATTTAGACATAGAGATAGATAATTTAAATACAGAAAAATAAATGACTGATAAAGAATTGTATGAAGAATATTTTTTTTTTTAAATATGTGAATTTGTATGTACATCAGACAAAAAACAAGCTAAGCAGACACATGTAGGTAGAAGGGTCCTAAAATCATTTCACTTTCCTGATGTTTACAAATATGAAAATGCAAGAAATTTACATATTATTGTATATATTGGTTAATTGGTATTTGTTTTAGTTATAGAGCTCCTAAATCTATTTATATATGGAGATTTGGGCTTGTTCACACATAAGTATCCTCTGATAATATGGACAATGTTCAAACTGACCATTAGTCAATTATAACCAATTCTATTTGTTAAAAAACTGGGGGGTTTTTATACGAGGGCTAGTCTGAGATAAAGGAAATATCGTTTTATTTTTTGCCTTCTAATTGACAAGCTCAATAGGAAGCCATTATGTTACAAGATTTCCAAAGCTGCTTTTATTTTCTGCTTTCATGGACGTGGCTGTCCTTGGGTCATAAAAAAATTCACAACATAATCATGCAGATGTACTATTTGCAGAATATTGCTGGTAATATGAGATAGCGATGCTAATGAATCATTTTCACATAACTTACAGTATTTAATGAGAGAAAAAACCTTTAAATCTTATTATGGCAGATATTGAAACATAAGTCCTATGAGCACTGAATAAAGATACCCTTTGTTATGGCTTATGCACTGTATAAAAATCTGCAATAAAAAAAAACTTTCACTTGCATTTGCATTTGATATTACTTAAATGTAAGGGGGAAAAGGTATGCCTACATATTAGTTCAATCAATATGAATTCATGCCTCCTGTTTGTACTAAACTGACAAGTACAAAGTGACGAGACCCTAACAAATTAGCTGTGGTAAACGAAAAGCAATAGAATTGCACGTTAGGAAAAGAGGCATTTTACACTTTCATTGATTCACCATAGAATAGTCCACACTGGAGTGATGCTGACCTGGGGAAAATGGTCTGTACTATTTTTTAAAGTGTGAAGCAAAGAAATATTGCCAACTATAATGTCATGGTAACCACTAGTGATAAAGCAAGCAAAATTGTTAAGTTAGATCAGATCATATGCAAAGTTCAGTGCTACAGCATGCAGGAAACATGCGACCCTTGAATGCGGTGTTCACACAATTTGAGAATCCCATTCATAATTTTAAAGATGACATCAAGTGCACATGAAGTATGGACCCCAAAACCTCCTAAGGGCGATTCCATACGTGTCGTACAGGACATTTTGTCAACAATTTCTAGTCTCTTAGCTGGTTGCTTGAGCAATGAAAAATTATTGTTGGTCAATAATAAAGTTATAGTGGGTAGTCATGTGAAAAACTGATTACCAACAAAAAATATTTTACTATGGCTGAATTACGGGCGAAAATGTTGTTTGTCGTACGGGACTCAGAAATGTCCCGTACGACACACAACATTTTCACCTCTAATTCACCCATGAACAGCATATTTTTGTTGGTTGTCAATTTTGTATATGTCTACCCAGTAGAACTCTATTATTACCACAAAACAAATTGAAGTTCTTTGTTTGTTTGGACAATAGGTTGAAAAATGTTGCGAAATAGCTGGATTCCATGCGAAAATGTAATCGCCCCTAATATAGGTACTCAAAGACCCCATTCTCAAAACAATCTATTTTAGTGGAAACCGGTTCAGGAAACCAGTTTGGATGATTGCTATGCTATAGCAATCCCATCTCATTGCCCCAAAGTGGATATCAAAACCACTTCATTCAGGGTGCTACATAACTTCTTAGAAGCATTTGCCCAGTCCGGCAAGTAGATTTTTAAATAGTTGAAATATACTTGCCCAAAAATCTATTTCACTTGCCCGAAAAAAATTCTTGAAAAAATAGTTCCACATCTTTAAAAGAAAGTTTTGCGGTTTTACAAACCATTGACCTTTTTTCTCTTTTGACATGAACTGATCTATATTGTTATTGCATTTCTTTTTCCAAAGTGATTTTATCTTGCCTGCCATGACCAAAATTAGGGTCAAAATCATATCACATCGACCCTAATTTTGGTCAACCTTCTGTGAGAATTTGGCTTGCCCAATTTGGGCAAGTAGTTTTGGTCTTTACTTCAAAACACTTGCCCGACTCTTAACTTTTACTTGCCCCGGGCAAGTGCTTATGAAGCACCCTGACTTCATGTAAAGCGATCTTGGACTACGGGAACACTCTCAGTGGGATCACATTTTTTGGCAAGAAATTCGAAATCTGATTTTTATTCAATCAAAAAATGCAGACCTATTAGTTTTGCCAATTTATCAAGGAAAAAAGGCAAAGCAAATATAGTGGTAGGCCTACTATTTACTTTCCCTTCTCTATAATTCCTAAAATAATTACGAGGGTCCTGTTCTGGCCAACCAATTTAAGGTGGTAAAATTATTCTTCCTTGATCTAGATCTAGAACGACACTTACTATTAATGGGTTGAACATAGATCTAGATCAAGATCTATATTGGATCTAGATCTATATTCAACCCATTAATATTAAGTACCAATCTTCTCAGCCATTGAATTTTCAACAAAATCAAATACATCACACAGTTAAACCTGTTGAAAACTCCTTCATGTCTTTAGTGTCCTATGACTTAATTAAAAACAACCCTTATGGGATGTCCTTATCAAGTCCCAAGTTTTCTGATGTACAGTTTTTGCAATAAGAAAAACAATTTTTAAAGAATCTCACCAAAAAAAAAAAAATTTATGGGTAGGTGGACTGATTACCACAATGTTGTAAAATATTGATTAAAAAGCAAAATCAAATGGAAAAATATCTTTGACACAGTATCACATGTGTTTAAGAAGTTGCAACTGATTTTTTTTTCTACTTGATAATCATGTCTACAAATAAAATAGGATATGAATTTCAGAAATCTGAACACCATCATCAAGTGTTTTAATCTATCACTAAATAGCTATATCACTGCAAATATCATAGATACGAAGCATGGTTATAGAGTACTGAAGTGTGACGTCATCAATTTTCACTTTTGAATTTCAGCATTTTTTATACCATATTTTGGTAGAGCACGATGGAAAACCCCACAACCTAAATATGGTGGGAATCGGTCCAGGGGGCCCCAAGATATGACCTCATGAATACATAATTAGCCTCATTGAAGTCCATGTATTCTTGGCCTGGTTCTAGATGTTAGGAACCAGGCCGATAATACATTGACTTCAATGGGCCTTATGTATTCATGAAGTCATATCTTAAGCTTGTGCATAGTTTTGGTAAATCCACCAAAATGCACCTATCACTATTCCAAGTCATTGCTAGCTAATATGAATGGATATGCCCTATAACAGTTATGATGTGGAGGATATGAAATGAAAATGTGTTTTACAGGATAAATTTTGCGATTTTACATGGAAATTTAACTTGATCGGGTCACCCGATCAAATTAAAATATCTGTGTGTTTTCGTCTTTCAAATAAATCCTATTCCATATCATGGAATGGGCTGAAACTTTCAAGATATGTTCTTTGTCTGTAACTTTTGGATATCTAATCACTAAATTTATAAGATAAGTGCTTGAATGCCCATTTTTTTTTAAATTTAAAACAAGCATCGCCGAGAGAGGGCGCTATATATCCAAGATTTGAATATTTGAAATTTTCTCAGAGAAGTGCAATTGAAAAAATATCTAACGGTCTCTACGCTTCAGTAAGACTGTCATATTAGATGATATTCGATTATCAATCACATTATTGACCCTTTAACAAAGCTATACACAGGCTTTAGGCCCCCATGGACCGATTCTCACCAAATTTTGGAAGTGGGGGTATTTCATCATGCTCCACCAGAATATTGTATAAAAATGCTGGAATGCAAAAAAAAAGGTTTTCTGTGACATCATCACTTCGGTACTCTAGAAAGACACATGTAGCATCAGAGTATTGAAAGATGCAAGCAAAACACACAAGAAAAAAGAGTTGATATATCAATATGTACATTTAAAATCAAGTAATATTTTATGTATTGAGCAGGAAAAAAAGTAGTTATCTTTTAGAAATTAGAAAGAGGATTGTTAAGTTAATTGGCAGAAGAATACAAATAATTTAACCCTAGTTCTCCTGGGGGGGGACATAATGGCCCCCCCCTCGACAATTTTCGCGATATATCTGCTGCGCAAAATTTTTTGACCTCGCTGCTGACTTTTTAGTTTCAAGTCTCGCGCAAATTTTGAAACCATAGAACGCCCGGGTACGCGGTTACGACATTACGCAACATTATGTAAATGCATGTCAGACCAAAAATTGCTCATAAACGTGATTTCATGTACAAATCCAATGCAAATTGTGTATTTAGCCAAAATTCATAAATGTATCATAATTTCTACTTTTACTGATTAAACTTAATTAATTTTGCCTTGTTTATGATCAGAATTAGAACGATTTCCATCGAAAAAACAATGAAAAAACAAAAAGTCAAAAAAACAAAAAATACATAAGAAATTTTAAAAACAATAAAATACATAAGAAACCAGAATTTCATTCAGAATTGTTAGGAATGCTACAAAGAATATATTCACAAAAATAGCATTCTAGGAGCTTTATTTAGTGAATCAGAGCAAAAAGTATGATTTCATGAATAAATTAGCATAATCAATTCATATAAAATAAAAATATATGAATTTAGTTAAATTTACCAATGCAACTGCATAGATTACGTCATTCTCTACCATCATGCAAATTTTCGTTGTGATCGCGCAATCCACAGCCGAGATCTTAAGAGGGGGCCATAATGGCCCCCCGGAATGACACGAATCAAAATACCCTGGGAGATTTAGGATTAAAACACTTTGTAGAATTATGGGCATCAATGCATGAAATTACATGGCAACTCCACTATCAAGAGTGGCTTCCAAAAAAAACATAGATCATTAGCCAATCAATATCAAGATACCATAATAGATATAATGATGAAGCTGGTTTCATGAAAGGCACCCCTTATTATTCTATTTCATGCAATTGAAATTTGCATAGTCAAAACACATTGAGAAACATCATTTGATGAAATCATTGAAAAGTCTGTTTCATTTACAATCTTATCAGCATTGATGTCTACTGCATAATGACAAAATAATTGACATTGTCTCCCATATGAACATAGATCAAGTTTAAATCTATCAAATGTTGTGCAATCAAATATTGCATTACTGCTATTGGCAATAGGAACTCATCTCTTCATAAGGAATATTACTGAGACTCCAACTCTCCCGCTTGAAATACAAAAATACCCCTAACATGGCCAAAGTTCATTGACCCTAAACGACCTTTGACCTTGGCCATGTGACTTGAAACTTAAAACAGGATGTTCAGTGATACCTGATTACCATTATGACCAAGTTTTATGAACTAAGTTATGATGACATTTCATAAACTTAACCTTAGGTTAAGATTTGATTTTGACGCCGCCGCTGTCAGAAAAGCAGGGTCTATAGTCTCACTCTGCTATGCAGGGGAGACAAACATTAATTTCAATATTTTTATTTACTTTTTATTTCAAATTATCTATTACATTTTATTCATCCACGGATATATGTCATCATTGCTTTGTTAAGCTTTTATAAAAGAGACAAATTAGTGTTAGACAGGTTAGTCCCATGCTGTTTTAACATGAAAGAAGGAAAGTAATATTCATACTAAAAGCGAGGTTACTTGTATCTCTACACAATCAAGAAGCCCAAGCAAAACAACTGATCTATTAAACTCTGTCTACTGCACAAAAAGTTAGCATGCAATAATGGGTACAGCTTTGAGCACACTCTGTTAATCTACCTCTTTGAGTGAGGTCATGCTGGCATTGCGACCCTGTGTTGCCATGGTGGTGGATGATGACGAATGGATCCAAGTGAGGCAGTGCATGATGGGGTTCAAGTGATTGTTTGGGGTTGGGGGTGGGGTTGGATGAATTAAAAAATTGAGGTGAGGTATAAGCATAAGCAGTGGAACTAATGAACTTCAAAATAACAACATTAACACAAATCACGTTATTTTCCCCCCAGAAAATCACATAGATCGGGCACTAATTTCGCACACATCTGTTTATACAGAAAAGGGATTTTTAAAATATATGATCTCTCATAATGAAAAATTTGAACCAGGTATAATGCTGAACTTACACAATACATTATGATATATTTTTCTTCATGTGAAATGAACATTTAAAGAAGAATAAGAATACTTTTATAACAATCATTATATATCTACATGTACAGAAAGAGTTGCAATCAATCGCAACTCTAAAAATCATGCGCAAGTCCCAAATGCGCGTTGTTGATTGGTCGAAAATCAAATTGCGCATGATTTTTAGAGTTGCGATTGATTGCAACTCTTTCTGCAACGGGCCCCTGATCACATGGAAATAATCTGCATATCGTAGAGCCATAATAAAAGCAAACATATTTCTGGTAAAGGTAAACATCTAAGAGGGATGGGGAAATCATTATATCTGAAGCACTGTGTGCAATTTACACTTGAAATATCAATTTCGGTGAAATGTAAGGTACATGTAAATAAACTCAATGGCTTTCACTGAATGAGCTTAAAGATGATTTGCAGTGATACACAGAAAATGAAAATGCAGTATTCAGTCAATTCTGGAATCCACCAAAGTTTTTATCTTTTTGAAATTAAATGATTTCCCACAAAATCAATTATTCCATTGCACTTGGCCCAGGTCATTTGGGTAATTCCATTTAAATTATTGTGGTATTCCAGTGCCGTACCTGGATACATATAATACTATTATTAAGGTTACACAAATATCATTGAGTTTAATCATAGGGTCCATGGTTTAATGTGTTATCCTTGCCTTGTAAGTGAAACAGAATTTATGATTTCCTGAAACAGAAGAGGCATTTTCCCCCTTTTGATATTGACATATGGAAAGAAGCTCCCTTAAAATTATTATGCAAAAACTTCACTGCATACTATTTAAAGACTAATTGCACTGAAGTGAAGTCATATAAAAAAGGATTTCATAAAAGGTCATTCTATTTTCAACAGAGTCAATTTTTAGCTAAAAATGCAATACATGTAGGAAGCTATAGGGATAATAATAATTATCTATTTCAACTGACTAAAGGTTCCTATTAATCAAGACTTATCTACATTGTATGTGAGACTCCATTCCATGTATTATATCAACTATATGAAACATTGCTGACATATACATTACTTTCAATTCAAAATCATATCTTTTAATGCACTGCAGACATATTTAGTGCAGTTGTATAAATAAACTGTGTTAGGTATGAATCCACTTGTTCATCCATCTGACTTGAGGTTTCAAGCTCGGACAAGGTATGGGAACCGAGCATTTAGTGTTGTTGCTCCAAAGCTTTGGAATGGCCTTCCCATAGAATTGAGGGATGCCCCGTCATTCGAATCATTCAAAGCTTTTCTCAAAACTTACCTCTACAATTCTTCCTTAAAGTTTTTAAGTTTTAAGTTAATCTTGTCAATATCAAACGATTATTCCTTGATTTCTTGTTTATGTTTAGCTATTGCCTGTTTTATTGTTCGAACATAATGCATATGTCATGGTATTTCTGATAATTCATTTGTTTAAACTGATTGTACTCGAACTATTTAATTAATAAACGTCATAGTTTTTATTATTTTCATTATTTGTTCATGTACTTCCCAACTTGAGTAGGCAGTTTTCTTAGCTAATTTGTAATTTGTTATATTAAAATACTTTACACTGTACATTTCCTTTCTTGTATGTTAACTGTCCAATGTTATTGATGTATGCTATTTAATTGTTTTGTAAAGCGCTTAGAAACATCACATATTAAGCGCTATATAAATACAATGTATTATTATTATTATTAACAAATTTTCAATACACAAAATGAACATAAAATGTGATATACATGTTGCCATGAATTCATAAAATATTGTCAATTTTCCTTGAAACTTTTCAGGTATATATAAATGGCACAAAAATTGTTCATGATCAGCAGTCTATACTCTAAAGAAACTAGAAAATAAAAATCTGAAGTTCCGGTAGAGTTATTATACATATTGATACTTATAGCCCACACACTTTGTATACCTCATGGACACATTTTTTTTTTAATATAGAGCATGAAATTACAACATCCTAACTATAAAAAAAATAATTTTGTAAGACAAGCCAAAAGAGCATCCTTGATCTCAAAGCACAGCAACACCATGGATGCCAATGAAATTGTCAAGGCAATGATTTTTGTCTTGATCAGTCTTTATTTGCTGTAGCATACACTCCACATGGATAGATGGTATGTCATTAGACATACCCTAGTAGTTTTTTGCTGCGAGAAAATATATTTTCCCCCTATTTTCTCTCTATTTTTTGACTATTTTTAGTAATAGGGGACTATTTTTTTACTATTTTTACAAATGAAATAGAAAAAAAATAGTTTATTTTTTTCCTATTTTTTACTCGCCGACTATTTTTATACTATTTTTACAGGTGAAATAGAAAAAAAATAGGCTATTTTATTTCTACTTTTATCGCGCATGCTATTTTGGGGCTATTTTTAGAGGTGAAATAGAAAAAAAATAGGCTATTTTATATCTATTTTAAAGGCGCATGCTATTTTTTTCTATTTTTACAGGTGAAATATAATAAAATAGTCTATTTTATGTCTGTTTTTAAGGCACATGTTATTTTTCTGCTATTTTTACAGGTGAAATAGAAAAAAATATGCTATTTTATTTCTATTTTTAACGCGCATGCTATTTTTTTGCTATTTTAACAAGTGATATAGAAAAAAAACATGATGAATTAGTTCTATTTTTAACGCGCAGACTATTTTTTTGCTATTTTTTCAACTTCGCCACGTTGGCAAGGCTATTTTCTATCTATTTTATTCTAGTCAAACAACTTTGTATCTAGTTTTAAGCTATTTTTCTGACTTCGTGTCAAAAGGGCCTGGCTATTTTTTACCTGATTTATTATTTTTGATCTATTTTTCATACTTCCTGTCATTATGGCAGACTATTTTACATCTATTTTTTTATATTAAAAATTTCCATTTATTTTTCAACTATTTTTTTACTTGCCATATGATGCCAGGCTATTTTGTATCTATTTTTTCAAATGGTAAGAACTATATTTTTGTAATTATTTTTCTTGATTGATGTCAGGTGATTTTTTTACTATATAATTTTTTTTAGGAACTTTGTATCCAACTTCAATATTATCGTAATTTTTCTAACTTTAATGCAAGGCTATTTTTTTCATTTCTTTTCGAAAATTTGTAAGAAGTTTGTACCTATTTCCAATCTATTTTCCTTGCTTAAATTAAGTGTCACAATGTCAGGGTATTTTTTATTACCTATATTTTTCAACAAGTGGAATGCCTCTGGCCGTCTCACCTGCATCACGCAGTTCAATATAGCAGCAGTGCTGACTTTGAAAACTAATCTAACTCACACAAGATGTTCAGTGATGGTTACTCTTATGTCCACTTTTTATGAACTAGACCAATAAACTTGATATGATGGTTATTCAACAAAAAACCCCAACATGGCCAAAGTTCATTGACCTTACATGACCTTTGACCTTGATCATGTGACCTGAAACTCGCACAGGATGTTCAGTGATACTTAATTACTCTTATGTCCAAGTTTCATAAATCAGATTCATAAACTTTCAGAGTTATGATGGTAATTCAACAGATACACCCAATTCGGCCAAAGTTCATTGACCTTTGACCTTGGTCATGTGACCTGAAATGTCCACAGGATGTTCAGTGATACTTGATTACTCTAATGTCCAAGTTTAATGAAATAGACCAATAAACTTTCAAAGTTATTAAGGTAATTCAACAGATACCCCCAATTCGGCCAAAGTTCATTGACCCTAAATGACCTTTGACCTTAATCATGAGACCTGAAACTTGCACAAAATGTTCAGTGATGCTTGATTACTATTATGTTCAAGTTTCATGAATCATATCCATTAACTTTCAAAGTTATGATGGGAATTCAACAGGTACCCCCAATTCGAATCGGCAAAAGTTCATTGACCCTAAATGACCTTTGACCTTGATCATGTGACATAAAACTCATGCAGAATGTTCAGTGATACTTGATTAAACTTATGTCCAAGTTTCATGAACTAGGTCTATATATTTTCTAAGTTATGATGACATTTCAAAAACTTAACCTCAGGTTAAGATTTTGATGTTGATTCCTCCAACATGGTCTAAGTTCATTGACCCTAAATGTCATGGCAACATATTTTTTTGGAATAATTTGCTAAATGAATATGTTAAATTGCAGCATGCATTTACTTGTTTAATATATATGTAATTAATCCTTTGAATAATATGTTCAGCTAATATTTTTTAAAATCTTGGCACATAAAAAATAATAAGAAATCTCTCGAAATTCGTATCATTGCAAATATTTAGAAGCTTCGCTCTACTCAAGTAAAACTTAACGTTATCGTAGCTTTCACAGTTATATTTGTTTTTAGGCGACTGGTAAAAGAAACTACAAGCATACAATTGTGCAATTGCCGAGATCACATTTTTTGGTACCACAGCGGCAGTTTTGCCAAGAAAGTCCAGTTAGCAGATTGCTTATTATGACTCCAAAACTTTATTAATTTCAACGGGATTCATCCCACACCTGAAGGTATGTTTTTTGAGTATTTACTTAAAGTTCTAGGACAAAATATATGATAAATGGTTATTTTATTAGGTTTTTTATGACACGTATCAGGTTACAACAATCCGTTTATTTCAATGTAAAATGTATCGTACGTTGATATTGTAAAGTTAGAGCCGTAGAGGTTCACGCAGTGGACATTGAAAGTGAAAGTGATTTGTTTCAAACTTTTGGGCTGAAAAGAGTAGTGATGAAAGCCAAAGATTATTATTAACTTGAGCTAAATATTTGAAGGTTCAAACATTTAGAAATAAGTTTATATGCATTATTTACTGGAAAAAGGGAACTATATTTTTGGTTGAGCTTCCATAGTGAAAGCTTTACGCACAATGTCCACCGCGGAGTGATATTCTTCCTTGAAATTTAGTGTGATACGCCTCCGTATAGACTTCAATTCTAGGCGCTTTATACAAATTTGTTATGGATGCAATTATGCATTATTTAAACACATACATTTAGATTTGGCTAAAAGAAATAGAAAAGAAGCAAATTGATCATTTCTTTTATCTCAACAGTTTATCAGCCAAACCATATTGTTTTAAAGATGCATCTTTAGCATGTAAACAAATGCAAGTTTTAAATATACTAAATTTGCAGTTTGGAAGTAGGTGGAGTATTGTTAGAAATACATTTAAAAGTGGTATAAGAGAAATTGAGTATTAACATAATTTCATTGTATTCACTCTATTTGGATTCATTGTATTCACTCTTTTTGGAGAAGCTTAAAGAGATAAATATGAAATGTTCACAACAATAAGAATGAAAATGGAACTTATTGTTATTTACAACAAAGTAAATGGATTTATTGAGCATACATGCTTACACAGTTAATACTCCACAAGAGTAACTCAGTGTAACACTTCACAGGAGCATTTTTCTTATGAATGCTTTCTTGTTTTGTTTACTTGTTACAGGGTTAATCAACTCAGTTGTTGAATGGTGCTTGAAAGTGAAACTACAAGAGATTAAAGAAGGCAACATGAATCTCATTATACGCCTGTTCTATATAAGGTCTCTTCATTGCAACAACGAGAATTTGAGATGTGGAAGTATGGTGATTGAGTGACTGAGTCCATAACACTTAATGACCTTTGACCTTGGTCATGTGACATGAAACTCTAATAGGATGTTCAGTAATACTTGATTAACCTTATGGCCAAGTTTCATGAACTAGGTCCATACTTTCTAAGTTATGATGTCATTTCAAAAACTTAACCTCAGGTTAAGATTTTATGTTGACGCCGCCGCCACCGCCGCCGCCGTCGGAAAAGCGGCGCCTATAGTCTCACCCTGCTATGCAGGTGAGACAAAAATTGTAGATCGTATATCCACTTTCAAACTATTTTCCTTACTTGAAGAGTCACAATGTCGGTCAGTTTTTTTTAACCAGTAATATTTTTCAATGTTTGTAATATTATCTCTTTCAGACTATTTTTTTTCTTACTGGTGTAGACAAATAATAAAGTGAAAAAGTATTGGTCATTACTTTAAAAAATGAAATCACTGTTTGCTTGTCTGAATTTCTCACCCACCGCCTATCAAAATTCCCTACCTCCGCGGCTCTACCTTCATCTAAGTTTTTAATATTTTCTTTACTCTAATTATTCATGTGAAAATTATAAAGGGTGAAGGGACTTAAAAGGGGGGGGGGCTCGCCGCGGCCGCGCGGAACTTTTAAGCACCTTAATGATTGCTGCATGCGCCAGACCAGTAAATAAAAAACAAAATAAATAATATATAAATAGATAAATCAATAGAAAATAGGTAAGCAATGAATTCCAATGACCGGAGTTAGAAATGAATATTCATTATGAATGACGTATTCTGTAGCGCGCGTAATTTGAAAGCGTTGTACGCGTTACCTAGAGAGACGTGATTATGTGGTGCCAAAGAGAACTCGTTTTTTGGAGAACGGTGTAGAGAACTTATGTTGGTTACCACAATTATTTTAATTTCAGTCTTCTCGATCTCGGTAGGCCCGGGGGGGGGCACTCAAATTATTTTTTGATGGGGTGTGCCTCACGAAACTCTGAAATGGGGGTCTAAGGAACTGACTAAAAGGGTAAAATACGGGGTCTTTTCATTTTTTTATCTCTATTTTTAATTAAGAAAAAAATGATTTAAAGAATCAAATTGAAATAAGAGCCAAGTAGTATGAATAATAGGTGTAATGAAAACTGTCAGTGTAAGAAAATTAAGCATTTGCCCCAAAGAAAAAGAGATTTTAAAATAAGCCAAACATTGCCACCCTTATTTTGCCACACATGGAGATTAACCGAGAACAAGGTTATATTATAACCTTGTTCATTGAATGAGTGGGTATACCCTTGAGCTGAGGGTCAAGTTTGAGAGATAGGCCTAAATAGCAGCTAGACCTACTTAGTAGGCTACTGAGCCAGAACTAGTCTTAGCCTTAGGTATCGGAGCCTGAGCTGAGACTTGCATGGTACCACTAGACTTCAAGTTGATCAGGTGCACTGGCTATAGGAAGGGAGGGGGATGGGGGCTGTTACCACAAATATTTTGAAGCCCGGATGGCTTGGGGGTGGAGGGGAGGGGGCTCCACCCCTAGGTTTTTATATAGGCTAATCCCATATAAAAGTGATGTATTCGACCCTAGTTAGGCGCTCACGGTGCCCCCTCCCCCAGGGTTCAATGACCCATAACAAGCTGTGGACCCATAGGCCCTATTATATAACCCCACAACACAGTAAACCTAAAGCTTCGTTGGGCTTATCCCCATCGACCCAATGGAGCCTCAAGGCTCCCTTATGCTGTAAAAACCCAGCTATCTAGCATGTGGGGAGGGGGGTGGGCTCCCTCTAACTCCATGCACCGCCAGGCTTTCATATAGGCATACCCCACAAAAAAGTAAATGCAGTAAAACCTTATTTTTTGGGGGGAGGGGGATCAGGGCTTTACCACTGGACCCACTAGTCAATGCCAATGGGTATTTAAAAAAAGGATTTTACCCCCGGCAATGGCCTCTCTTTCAAAGAGTGTAGAAGCCCTCTGGCAAATCCTTGACTCCAACTGGTGCAAGTTTTGCCCCTGGACCACCGGCCGTGGGGGGGGGGGGTGAGCCGTTTGCTTCGCTTACTTTGCAAATTTGTACCCCACCTAATGTTAAAAATCTTCCTAAGCCTGTGGATGTGCAGTGTAGTGGCCTGGGGAAGGGAGGTAACAGGGTTAACGGGTAACCACACGCGTTACCTGAGACCTGGACAGGGGGGGGCACTTCCATTCACGAGTGGATACCATGCGCGACCATGGGGGTCTCGAAAAGCACCCTAAACACGTATATTTCCATTTTCTGAAAATACACCCCTTAACAAGTATTGCCGTGTGAAAGCCTACCCTTAACAAGTATTGGAAACAAAACAATACTCTTATCGGTAATATTCCCTGAAATGAACCCCTAAACAAGTACAGCGGAATGTTTTATTGTTACGGGTCCTTCGGTCGTCGGCTTTACCTTATTTGATTTAGTACGACCCCACCTTCTACACCTCGAACAAATCGGACTCTAAACACGAAGTTTTGGGGCAAAAAGGACATCTTGTCCCAGCTTTACATCAAATTTTGGCAATTCTAAATGGACTTGTGCAGCCATCACTGGCATCGATAAGGCTAAAGTACTGGTAACCTAATACCGTAGTTAGTACGTCTCTACAACGCTATTGCACGTACGTACGTCACGTCGCTCTAGTTAGCTACAACGCTATCAAATTACGCGCGCTACAGAATACGTCATTCATAATGAATATTCATTTCTAACTCCGGGCATTGGAATTCATTGCTTACCTAAAATTTATTCTTTGGATGAAGCAGCTAGAGATATACGCATGCGCACTTCGCGATTTCGTACCGCCATAAAATTTTTGAAAAAGATCGCCGTTACTACGTCTATGAGAAGCTGAAGATGGCCGTCAAGGATTCACTAACTAACAGAATACGGGTCAGATTCGGACAACAAATTTTGCAGACATACGCAGTAGGCTAAATAGTAAGTCAAATAAATATTTTATATGATTTTCTTCTTGTAGTTTGTTAAATCGATCGATGGCATTCTTATTTCTTCGTACTGCCTCTGCCGTCCGTGCCGGACTCCCAAATCCCCTTGTTCCTAACCCGCTCACCGGCCGTGCGCCGCGCCAGCGGCCCGTGGACTGCAGGCTATGCCTGGCGTCGGGGCTGAGGCGAGCACTAATGCTAACTGACTTGCTTTCGCGGCACCTCGCACATAACGATCGAGTGATAATTTTAGCCATGCATATTAGTATGTTGTACGAAGATCTCTGAATATGAATGATTTTTTAATGCTGCTGCCTATATTTCATATAATTGTAGACTGGCTAGGCCTAGATTCTAGGCCCCCCCCTTTTTTTATAATATTCTGATGATAAAAAAATTGCTGAAAATGAAAACAAATTACCTGCCATGCCCAACATGATAATTCATGCATTGTGACTTGTATTGAAAAAATGACATGGAATTCAAAGTATAATTCAGATGAAACATGCACATTTATCTTATCTGAACTAAGCTGAATGAAATTTCCTGAATTTTTCCTGAAAATCGTAAGGACTTGAGATGGCTTTTTTATCTTTGAAATTAGACCTCTAGTTGGTTCTCTGAGTCTGACAATTTTTTTTAAAAATCTCGATGATTCTGATCTAAACGTTAGATTGTTCCCCGCCATGGTACAGTTGCCTATTCTCTGTAGTGTTTATTCTCCTTTTCATTGTTTTTTTTTCTTTTAAATCTTCAGATACATCGCATCTACCAGCAAAGGACAAGTGCCATGCTAGAAGTACAGAGAATGAAGGTACCATCACAGGCCAACTCTTTAGACGCAGTGATCGAGGGCCCCAGGATCTCAATTAAAACACACTTATTAGTTAAAAACCTATACTCCTCTATCACTCCTTCAAAAAACTGAATAGGTCTAGATTTATTGAATACAAAATAATAGATCAGGGTATGCTATCAGTTTTTACATATGTACAAACAAAAGGGGCCCAGGTGCGAAACAAAAAGGAATTGTACTAAGATTAAGATTAATATGGATTTACTGTAAAACCCTCCAGGTTATTGAAAGTATTTTACAAGTATGCCAAAAATTGAACCAAATATAAGTAATGATCTTGGAAAACCCAGGCCAGGGTTAGGGTACTCCAACTTATTTAGATTAAAGAAAAAAAAAGGTGCCTCCACCATATCTGCTGTGCAGCCTTTCACTTTACACAGGGCGGGGTGTTCTTTTTTTTCCGTTCCCTTTATCTGAATCTTTCTTCATAGATCTCTTTGGACCATTTTACATTGTAAAATAAATGTTTCTATAACCAGTTGTCTCACTTATTTGGTTGATGGGCCTGGTATTGATCCTTAAGGGTACTCTAAGATTGAAAGTTATGTGATTTGAACTTACATGTATTGAGTACATCAGATCCCCCCCCAAAAAAAAAAAAATGAAAATTTCATCATAATTGAATGAGGAATAACAAAGTTATGACAATTCAAAAAAAAATCCTTTATTGGTGAGACACTTTAGTGGTTATCCTCATGAATGTTCGTTTTTGTTGCATTGCATTATATTAAAATTTTATCCCCCGAGCTAGCTTGTAAAAATTCGACTGACTACCTTCTTACTGTGTAAGATAATCGTTGACACATAAGACAAGAATAATACACAGCTTGTTATGTCTCAAACATAGTTTGTAACAATTTTAATTCATTAAATTCCAATACAATACAAAATTTATAATCATTTTGTCACTCTTTGATATTTTTTTGAACAGATTTCAAAAGGCAGAGAGACTGATTTTCTAGGGCAAGTTTTGTCAATTCCTGTTGTATTGTTGTGCATGTGGCAATTAACAACAATGTTTCAATACAATGAGGCAATTTTCCTTGATTCTTCAATCCTACATGTATGTGCAAGGATAATTATTTCACTTTCCCCTGCACCTTGTTATAACAGGAGTGGACATTCATTGTAAAGATACTTAATTCAAGTAACAGCCAAGGGGGGGGGGATGTTACCAATTTTCTTAAGTGTGTGTGTGCAAGGAAAATAAAATATGTGATACAAAAAGTGTGAAAGATCAGGAACATATCCATATGATTTGAAACAAAAACAGAGGAAACATAGTTCTTCCTTGAAAATATATATATTTTAGGTAATATTTCTAAAATTATTAGAAAATAGCGAAAAAATACATTTTTAGATGATTGATATACGTAAACATATTTAAGAAATAGTAAATAGATGTGCAACTGGAAAATCTATTTTTTCAAACACACAAAAAATATATTTTTTTTCTACTTTTTCTTTGTTCCAAATTGAATAACCAAAAAATATATTTTTTTCCTATTCTTGTTCTATTTTCTTTCTATTTTCAAAGTATTTTTTTTCTAATTCCAGAAGAGAAAAATAGCTGAAAAATATATTTTTCACCTATTTTTATTGTAATTTCTTTGTAGTTTTAGAATATTTTTTCACTATTTTCTGTGAGGGGAAAAAATAGTATAAAAATATATTTTTTATATATTTTCCACACAGCCTCTATTTTTACTCTATTTTTTTCTTTGTTCCAATTTAAATAACAAAAAATATATTTTTTTCCTATTTTTCTCCTATTTTCTTCCTATTTTCAATGTATTTTTTTTCTAATTTCAGAAGAGAAAAATAGCTGTAAAATATATTTCTTTCCTATTTTTGTTGTA